>NC_133102.1:11935757-12209149 GCF_022965805.1 Primulina eburnea
CCACTGGTAATTCGACTTGCCTATTCAATTTTCTATTATATATATACGAATTATATTTAGTTTAATTTTATGTTTTGAGATGCATATTTATTTGTCAAATTATTTCTATACATTATATATATATATATATATATATATATATATATATATATATATATATATATATATATATATATATATATATATATATTAGCATACTACAAAAATGGTTCGAGCATGGCAGAGGTTTCATCGGGAACATCATTTGGCCTCTAACGTGTATGTTTCTTATCCTTTGGCAATCATTTCCAAGTGATCATCAAACAACGAGAGAGAAAGAAATCCGGTATATATTTTAATAACCAAATATATATATAATTTTTTTCAAAAAAACTATAAGAAAAATTTACATTTTTTTCGATAATTGTCATTTTTATCATGTTATTGAATTTTAGTTTTAATCATATATATATTCAATTTTTTGCAATTTTAATTTTTTTCGTTTTGATTGTTGATGTCACATCAACGTTATTTTAGTGTCACATCAATTTCATGTCGAAAAAAAACTGAAAGTGTCAAAATAACAAAAATAACGGAGTAAAACTTAAATATGATAACATAAATGATCAAATTGCTAACAGACAAATATATAAGATCGAAAAAAATTCCAAAATATAAATATGTTGCATTTTTAAAAAGCCACAGGAGAATATTAATTCTCCACCAACATATATTTTCTTTATCGATTATTTTGGTACTCTGATTTAGTAAAATACTGGCTAAAAATAATAATAAAATCCAGAAAGAAAAACCCATATATCCCATTCTGAAATAATTAAGTGGAAAAGGACAGATATATCAATTTGAGTGATAATAACCCACGAAAAAAGGAGTGGGCGACCTCCGAACATATGTAAAGAAATGTCCAAGTTGAGATTTTATTTTATTTTTTGAGTTGTAGCTATCATTATTGATTAAGATACAAAATATATTAAAACTATATTAACCTTTATAGTAACAACATATGTGTATTTGTTGAAAGTAAAAAATTACGGTAAAAAGTAAAAATCTCAAACTCACAAAGTATATTAAACTAAACATTTTATAAGATTTTCTCCACTCAACTGTATTTTTCTTCATAAATTGAAAAACCTAATTATAGAATTTCTTTAGAAATAATCCAAAAATAAATATATCATACATAAATCATAACACAATAATTTCAATATTTACAACTTTTATTTTCAACATTCAATAATTTCAAATCTTATTTTCAACACTCCCCCTTGTGATGATGATCATGATACAATGAGAGTCTTCATTGCGTGTTTTTATACTGTCTCGTTCAAAACCTTACTAAGAAGAACTCATTAGGATAAAAAAATCATAGTAAGGGAAAAAAAGTCCAGTCACGTAAACTCCCTATAATGTTAACACGAACGATTTTTCACAAATTTTCTAGATTGTGCATCCCAATATTATATATATGCTTACTGAATATTATCGTAGGAAGTACCTTTGTGAAGAGATATGATGAGTTTTGACTTGATTGAATGTAACGAATATCAATATATTTATCTTTCTCAAGCTCTTGGGTGAATGCGAAGAACTTATGGGGAATATGTTTAGTTCTGTTGCTTTTTACGTATTCTTCTTTCATTTGAGCAACACATGTAGCATTATCTTCATATAGTGTCACAGGTTTCTTGACGAATGATAATCTACATGAGATTTGGATATGTTCGGTAATTTATTTTAGCTACATGTATTCAAGGCTTGCTTCATATAGTGTACTAATCTCAGCGTAATTTGATAAAATTGTTACCAGTGTTTGTTTCTGTGAACTCCAAGAAATTGCAGTGTAAAGGATCGTTTGCTGAGCACCTTAAGGTGCTTCAAACACAATATTCTCTAAGAGCTGCAATAACTCGTGTTCTAAGAATATATACACCGATGAATTAGATCGCGTTTGGTATTAAACCAAGCGGAAAACACTCGAAATAATCATTCGTTAAGAAACACGGATATATTTTATATCATGTGTACCTGAATAACTGAAAATAACAGGAATCAGTTGTGACATATATCAGTTCATGTGAGGCCCGGGGTCGAAGAGGGCGGGGGGTGATCACCGGTGCCATGAGGTGGCACGGACAATGAGAGGCTCCTGGCAGGCTTCTAGGTGGAGGGAACATGAATGAACCGTTCTTACACCGGAAAGAGAGGTATTTCGAGACTGTTCAATGTAATGGACTGTACAGTTGAAGAGGGCTTAAAAGATTTGATATGTACTACTCATATCACGAAAGTGCATCTTCTTCTCTGTAGCTCATCACATTTGAACTCCAAAGTTAAGCGTGCTTGACTTGGGGCAATTTTGGGATGGATGACCTTCTGGGAAGTTTCCTAATGTGCGTGTGAGTGAGGACATAAGAAAGCTGTAAAGACTCGTCTTGGTACAGTGAGGACAGTCGTCGAATCTGAGGCGTTACAGTTCAGTTATGGTGAAAAAATGAACCGACAAATATATATATATATATATATATATATATATATATATATATATATATATATATATATATATATTTGTAACGAGTGATCTGTATAAATAAGTTGTGACAATATCCATAAGATACATTTCTAAATTTTCAAATACCGCCAAACTAATCAAATACCGAAATATAATTGCATCCATAACGGGAGAATACATTTCTTCATAATTTCAGGTATTTGATAAAAATCTTGTGCAACAAGTTGAGTTTTATATTTTACTATTTTATTTTTTTCATTTTGCTTTCGAATAAAAACCCATTTGTACCCAACAAGTTTTAGGTGTAAGGACTATAGGCCCAAAATATTACATTTATTTAGCGAATCCAATTCAACCTGGATGACGTCTTTCTATTTCATCTAGTCCCTTCGATTTTTACATTCACCAAAAGATTTTGGTTAATGATCTTCATTATCATTTATGATGTCAAATGTCACATTATAAGAAAATATTTCATGAATTTCTTTTATATCTTTCTGGTTCCATATTTTTCCAGTATTAATATAATTGATATAAATCTCACGATTCTCATCAATTTGTGGTTCTAACAAAACATTTTCATCATCATGTATTTATGGCTGAATATTATTATCTGTTTTGTGATCATCGTGTTTCTCTATGTATTTTCTTTTCCGAAGATTTTTATCCTTGGAACCGATTGGTCTTCCACGCTTCAATCGTTTTATGATATCATGAGTGTCTTCAATTTGTTTCTTTGGAATTTCAATTCGAGGGCATTGACTGTATGTATATATGATTTAGTTAACCATTTTGTGTCTGAAAATGCATCTGTTATTTGATTTCTTTGCAATTGCACAATTTGTTATACATCTTTTTCACATTGTTTAGCTCTCGGATCTAGATGTAACAATGTCGATGTATACCATGTAAATTTTTTTCGATATGTTTCTTTTCTCTCCCTACCATTGGGAAGCTTTCCTCATTAAAATGATAATCAGCAAAACGTATTGTAAACACGTCGCCTATCTGAGGCTCAAGATATCGAATGATTGATGGGCTATCATAACCAATATAGATTTCGATCTTTCTTTGAAGTCCCATTTTTGTTCGTTGAGGCGGTGCAATAGACATATATAGCATACATCCAAAAAATTTCAGATAGGAAATATGTGGTTCTTTACTAAAGACAAGCTACAATGGGGAGTATTTATGATTTGCACTTGGTCTGATGCATATTATTGTAGCAGCATGTAAAATTGTGTGTCCCCATATAGTAACTGGGAGTTTTGTTTTCATAATAATTGGTCTAGCAATCAGTTGTATATGTTTAATCAATGATTCAGCTAATCCATTTGTATAAATACATGAGAAACAAGTTGCTCAATAGTGATTCTCATTGACATACAATAATCATTGAAAGTCTAGGAAGTAAATTAATCAGCATTATCAAGTCTAATTTTCTTGATTGTATGATCGGGAAATTGATTCCACAATTTTATTGTTTGAGCAAGTAATCTTGCAAATATCACATTCCGAGTTTATAATAAACATACATGTAACCATCTGTTGGAGGCATCGATCAATATCATAAAATATCTAAATGGTCTACATGGTGTATGAATTGGCCCACAAATATCACCTTGAATACGTTCAAGAAACATGGGTCATTCAATTTGGATTTTAGATGGTGATGTTCTTATAATAAGTTTTCCAAGTGAACATGCTTTACATTGAAACTTATTATTTTGATATATCTTCTGATCTTTCAGCGGATGACCATGTATATTTTCTATAATTCTTCGCATCATTGTTGAATCATGATGTCCTAATCGATCATGCCAATTGATTAATATTGAAGAATTATCAACTACCATGTTTGATTCAATTGGACTTATATGTGTATAATGCAATATATAGGGAGCATTGGTAGTTTTTCATCTTTTCTGATTTATATATGGTCAGACACATATATTTCTCATTTCATCATTTATTGTCTGATTATCATACACTTGAAAATATATGTCATTAAAACTCAACAAATTTCTTTACGATTGTGGTAAATACTAAGCATCATTTATCAAAACATTTGTGCCATTAGATAACAAAATATATGCTTTACCAAAACCTTTAATCTAGTCTACATGACCTGATATTATATTCACCGTTGTTTTTGTTGGTTTTAGTTCCAAGAAATATATTTTATCTCAAAGAATAGTGTGCGTTGTACCACTATCAGTTATGCAAATTTACATGAGATTAGTTCCTTGTTTATGCAATGAAAAAAATTACTGACAATACATATGTAATTTATTGAAAAATATAACACGTATCATAATTATACAATAAAACATTAGCATATGAGCACATGAAAAATAAAATATTTTAAATTTCTATTCCACCAATATATTGATAATTTTCAGAGAAATCATTCAAAAAATATGCAACATCAAAATTAGTTCAATCACTCAAATGGTCACTGTGTTCAGTGAAATTGTTTTTTTTTTTCTATTTATTGATTCTTTATAGAGCGTACAAAGGTACTCGGGAGCTTGACAAATACGATACCAATGTCTTGGGAGTTCCGCATCTAAAACAAGAACTTTCAAATTGTTTTGAGTGATTTTCATTAACACTCATATTCTCATGATGTTTTTTTTTTTGTGGGTGGTTCGCGACGACTTTTTGAGTGGAGTTATAGCAATAACTATCTCGATTGTTTTCAAAACCACGACCACGACCACAACCACGATCACGTCCACGACCTCGACCTCGACTAAAACCTTGTCTTTGAATTTGATTTTGGTTTTCATGTTTAAATTCATTTTTACTTACAATATTTACTTCAGTAAATGCTGTTAATCCAGTGAGTCAGGACTGATGATTTCTCATTAGCAGCTCGTTGTTCTTTTCCGTCACAAGAGGACATCCGATAAGTTCAGAATATCTCGCAAATCCATGCAATCTATATTATTGTTGTAAAATTATATTTGATGCGTGAAAAGTGGAAAATGTTTTTTTTTAAGAATTCCTGATTCTGTAACCTCATGTCCACAAAATTTTAATTACGAGATTATTCGATACATCGTCGAGTTGTAATCACTGACTTTCTTAAAATCTTGGAATCTTAACATATTTCATTCATCACGGCGGTCGGAAGTATAACTTCCTTTATATGTTCAAATCTTTCCTTTAGTCATTTCCATAAAGTCATGTGATCTTTTTCAATGAGATATTCATATTTTAATTCTCCATCAAGACGTCGACGCAAAAATATCATAACTTTTATCTTCTCTAGTGATAATGGGATACTATTTTCTTCAATGGTCTCATTTAAATCCAATGACTCGATATGCATTTCTACATCGACAGTCCATGACATATAATTTTTTCCTGTAATATCGAGCACAACAAATTCAAGCTTTACCAAATTTGACATAGTGGTACTATAAAATAATAATGCATTTTATTATTCAAGTTCTAAATCTATTAATATAACAATATAAAGTAACAGATAAATTATAAGTACAAGTATTCTTAAAAATAAAGAAAAAATGTGAGGCGGATATTCTCCGATAAATACAAGACTTAAGTATAATAACCAAAATAATTATACAAAATAACCTTGAAAGAACCATCTTCTTTTTCTTCGAAAATTTTGATGAAGAACTTTTTTAAAAAGGAAGAGTAAGTTTGGAGTGATTGAATGTGTTTGTAAAATCATATTTATAGGGTAAAAACTAGCCGTTTATGACAGTTACAAAATCTTAAAAAAATAAATGTATGTATACGTAAATTTTATGGTAATAATATGATGTATATAATCTTAATCATGTTTAAATAATTATGTATATCACATAACATTATTATAATGAGGTGTCAGAGACTCCTTTTATATAATATTGTGACATTATATATATATATATATATATATATATATATATATATATATATATATATATATAATAATAATAATAATAATTATGTAACACAATAAAAATATATAAACAGTGAAATAATCACATCACGTTATTACAATGAGGTGTCATAGAGTCCTTTAATATAATAACATGATATTTAAACAGTAACACAATAAAAATATATAAACAGCGTAATAATATAATCACATCACGTTATTATAATGAGATGTTATAGAATCCTTTTATATAATAACATTATATTATATATTAAATATATACACAATAAAAATAAATAAACAGTAAAATAAATATTCTTACTTTTAATATTGTTACATTTTTCTTGTTTTTTGGAGTTTTGTCAAAATATGGAGATCCTTCGAGTATCATGCTAATAACGTGTTAAAAGTAAAAATTTACGGTAAAAAATAAAGATCTCAAACTTACAAAATATATTAAACTACATACTTTATAAAATTTTCTCCACTCAATTATGTTTTTCTTCACAAATTGAGAGATATATTTATAGAATTTCTTTAGAAATAATCCATAAATAAATTCATCATTACATACATCATCACACACTAATTTTCAATATTTACAACTCTTATTTCCAACCGTATTTTCTTTTTTTGGAACCATGAATAATTGATGAACCATTTTAATAGCTAAGAATATTTGTGTTTTAGTTATATAAGGGATAATACACACACACACACACACATATATATATAAGTAACAAAATGATATATGATTCTAATCATTGGTAAAATTTGAGCTTAATGTTGAACAAAATTATTGGGATGTGTAATTATTTAGATATTAGTAAATTATACATATTTATTTCATTCAATATTTTACTCAATTTTTACAGAGAATTATAGTTATTTATATATATATTCTTCATCTCATTTAATGAGAAAATTGGTGCAATTAATGTCTTCTCTTGTAGTGAGAAGCTTATGACAGGCCTCTAAACTCATCGACCTCTAAATTGTGGTGAGTATAAAATTGGCAACAAAACATGCATTCCCCCCAAAATGCAAAATTTCTTGAATTTTCCCTGATAATATTGGATGTGTACAGAAAATATGACACCGGATAATGGGAGATATCTTTGTCAAGCACATGTTAAAAATAATATTTAAAATAGTTTATGAGATATTACAATAAACTTCTATAACAACTTGAGTTATCAATTTTCGTAAAACGATGACAAATACGAAGTAATTGTTGTGAGAACTCATTCTGCGGGCACAGGATGGGCTAGGACGGGGGTATGCAATGGTATCAGAGATGACCAACAGCAGGAACATCGAGAAATAAATGTTATACGTGACAAAATACTACGTTCTTGAGAGCCACCTCTTGAACATGTGGAAAATTAATGCCTGATAGAAGTCACATCTAGATTCTCGGCGATAGTGGATCAAGAGCTCAGACTACAACAACTTGAGTTAACGATTTTTGTAAAACGATGATGGAGAAGATGTAATTGCTATACGAGCTCATTGTATATTTGCTGAGATTGTGGACATGGCCGCGGACTGATAAGAACAAAAACAATTCAATACTGTCCATTCCATGCTTGTGCATTAACTAAAGCAACTCCTAAGATTATTTTATAAAACAATGTCAAGTTTATGTCAGACTGCTCACCAATTCGCCCATTCTTTTGATTATCTATACCAACAATATCGTCCACACATCAAATCTTGATGTATAATATATGTATTCTGGATATTTTTATTAATGATAATTAATTTTTTTTCTTTTTTTTCTTACATCCATTAATAATGTTTTTTGTTTCAAAATTAATGGTAGGGCATATATTTTGTATTACTGATATATATTTACGAACATAGCATTTCTGGCGCACCAAGTGCAATTTTTAGACGCAATGTAAAGCTTCTTTGATATTTTTTTAATGTATTTAATGGGAAAATTGGTTTTTAGTTACTTATGTTTGTTTTTTGTGATTTTATTTTCTCTTTTTTTTTTTTTTTAATCAAATTTCAATCTTAGTTCATTATCATTGTCTTTTAAGTAATTTTAGTCATTTTTCTGAAGTGACGCTGATGTTGATCTAATGTAGCGCGCACAAATATAATTCGTATTAGCACTCTCGGTGAAAAAAAGACTAAAATCGAAAAATATAATATTAAGATTGAAATTTTAATAACATAGAACACAAAATCGCAAGGTAGCAAAAATTAAAAGACCGAAAATATATTTTCTGTTTATTTAATTTTTTAAAATTAAATTATAGAAATATTATGCTTACCTCCTTGATAGTTGGAATAGTCGTGCTTTCATTTGGCATGTAACTAGGGGGAAGAAGATAAGACCATTTAGTTGAGTGTGCAATGGGCCAATACTCACATGACTGCACGCACATACTTACAGAAATAATTCGATTAATTAAAAAAATCTATCATATACCTGGTTCAATCATATGTCACGGGCCATCTTCGAATTTCGACAGATTTTATTCGTTACAAAAATATTATAATACCATGTTCCGTATCGATTTTATAAAAGATTACAGATCATTATTATTTTAATTATAACAATTTCTATTAATCATTTTCATAAAATACAAATGGAATATGAGAGTTGATACATGAATCTATCCTCTAGTTGCACTCAGTCAAGGCTGGATCCTAGATCGTCTTGAAATGGTTCAAGAAAACATATCGCGGCATTTTTCGGATAATCAAGGCCCGAGCTTTAGAGTTATTTACCATTGTCTATCGCATTTGGATGACCAAGAACATCCAAGAATGCAAAGAAGTTTGAATTCTCCGGCAAACTATAGGACCGAGTGCTTGCCATATAACAATGAAACTCAACGTCATGTTACGATTGTTACACCTAGCAGTGACAATTGTTGTAACTCAACAATCTCTCTTCCAATAATTACTCTCCTTGTAATCAATGAGAATCAAACACATGACGTTGGCTCTGATATAAAGTATGGGATCGAGCGCTTATCGATTTACCAAAAATTATAGCGGGTGATACCGTACAATGCAAATATTTGTAGACTTTACAAGATCTCCAGCGTAAACGCTTTGATTGTTCGACTTAACAGGAACAATTATTGTACCCCAACAAAAAAGAATATCGCAAAGTCTTACTCGTTTTCCACGCACCGAATTCGAGCTAAACAATTCCTCCTCTTTGGCCACACATTAATGCTAACCTAGCAGTTGTCAAAAGATTCTCAAATAATTGCATTATACTTTAGGGAATAGGATCAGTCGAAAATAAAAAAATTTCTTATAATGCTATAATTTTTATCAATTCAAAATCTAAGATATATATCCACATAATATCAAAATTAATACCGCTGTGTTTTTTTTTTATTTAAGAGAAGGTGATTTATTACAATTGGATCTCAAATCCGAGACACTCGTTTCAAACTTGAAATCTTGGTATGAGATAAGTCATGCGCCATAAAGAGATTGTTAATTTGTGCATAAAATAAAGCAAGTCTCGTGTTGTCGTCATCACTAGCGGCTAGGTTCTTTGCTAGGAGGCAAAGTGAAACGCGAATAGAAACAAGATAGATAAATTTACAAAGTAAAAAAGGGAAAATGGCAAAAGAAGCCAAATTTTGACTTTTTGCTGCGTTGGGTTTGCATATATTTGGGCATCCGTCCATCGATCTAGCTAGGCTTTTTAACTTGTTAGGCTTATTTGAACCAAAAGTAGCGCCAAGGGTTACTTACTCTCTCTATCCTTTAATTTAAAATTTGCCAAGAGGCATGGCTTTTTTCTAAAGATTCTTATATGACTGACTACATCATACCATTCATATAATAAATTAATACATTGCTGAATTGTATTCTCGTGGGAGGAAAATTGATATTTTTTTATTAATTTACACATTTTTTTCTTTGTTATCGATCAATTGAAGGTCACAGTTTGGATTCAAGAGAGTTTTCGAAAGATCTCATTTTTTACCTATGTTATTAGTCAATTCATGGTTGCATTTGAATTGGAATATTTAGATTTGATATAGTATTTGAAAGAAGAGTGTGAAATAACTACGTCTTTGGATACATTTGAAATATGTCAAACTGACTCAAATAAAAACCTTATTTCATATCCATTGTCAAATATTTTACCCAAACAAATCAATAAAATTATTATTATTATAAATTTGAATTGGAGTACAACCTTGAATTTTGTATTTAATTGGAGATGTTCACAAGTGTCAAAAGTTAGAGATGATAGGTGGATGCAATAATGGTAGGGTAAAGTTTTATCAGTTATAATTGAGATATTTTTCTAAGTGTGGCGAATAAACCACAAAATAAAACAAACGAAACAACAAAGTACATTAATATATTACACAGCGTATCATTAAGCAAGATTTGACTTGGACAGTTACTTTGTCCTCAGGCAAACATTTCATTGGCTATTCATTGTTTTTGCCCACATGTGATTCGTGAAAGTTAAAATATTATCGCATTTTTTTTAAAAAAACTGCTCAAGTTAAATTAAATAAATCTATTTTTGACTTATCTTATAATTTTTCCCCAAAAATTTTAAATCTATATATATATATATATATATATATATATATATATATATTATAATAGAATACTTACTGGATTTACATGAGAGACGTGGATTTCGTTGGTATTTGAACTCATTCCCTAGAGATGAGAAGAAAATAAAACAAAATAGATAGGAACGTCTCAAATTATTGAAATTTGCAAATTAGGTGATGTATGGGCTTATGAAACATTTGAATTTGTGGACCAAAAAAAATCAGGGAACGCAGGAGATATATTTATGATATATTTATGCGGACTTGTTTTAAATCACTAAATCCAAACATAAATTTATGTTCAATTCTTGTCAGACAAAAAAAAATATGTAGTCTCTGATTTGCACAAAAAATATTTAAGCACTTTTTAGGCCTATATGTTTTCAGATGAAAATTCGGTACAGAACATTAAAGATCTAGTACTAATATAGTATATTTGAATATTAATTGTTTATATATGATATATAAGATAAAATTTTGAGTATAAAATTGAAACAACTATATTAATATCATCGTTTGCAATACTTGTTTGGGTACTCAAATATCATATATTAGTACAAGATATGAAATAATTGATACTGAAGTATCTTATTTTGTTAATACATCATTTTTAATGTTTTATAACGATTTTAAACTGGAAAAAAGATGTGTCATTAATATCAATACTTGTAATATATATTAGTATCAGATTTGAAACATTTGATATTTGAATATCATATATCTGACAAAAGATATGTCATTAATAGTAATACTTGTTATATATGTTTAAATACTCAAAAATTATATATTAGTGTCAGATTTGAAACATTTGTTATTCAAATAACATATATTAGTACCAGATTTGCAATGTTTTGTACTGAATTTTATCCAAGAAAGCACATGTGGGTGGTCCAGAGGGTGCATAAACATTTTTTTTTTGAATTATAGAATGCAGAAATATTTTTTTTTATTCTCATAGAACTAAACACGAAAAAAAATTATATTATTAGAGATTTATTGATCATTTACTTTATATTTAACACTTGCTATTTTTTTTAAATTTTATTTCTTTGTGTGTGTGTTTATATATATATATATATATATATATATATATATATATATATATATATATATATATATATATATATATATATATATAATAGATAGGAACGTTTCGAATTATTGAAATTTGCTAATTAGGTGATGTATGTGCTTATGTAATATCTGTAAGTCATGGACAAAAATATCAGGGCGTGAAGGAAATATATTTAACACTTGATATTTTTTTTAAAAAAAATATTTCTTTTGTTACATATATATTGGTTTGTTGTTATTACGATGGAGTGAAATAAATATCTTTATTTGATAGAATAATCGAAACGTGACGTTTGAATTATTATATGATTAAAATATATGAGTTGCATTGTTATATATATTTTGATAAAACAACAACCACTCGGTCCTATATAATATTATATGGTTTGTTGTTATTCTATATATCGAAGTTCAATAATTGTCTATATTAGGTAGAGCAATTGAAACATGACTCTTGAGCTATTTTATGGTCTAAAAATATCGAGTTTCACAGTTACCATCAATTATTGGTAAAATAGTAAATGCTTCATTCTACAAATTATTATTTTACGTGGGGCTGTTTTACCCTAGACCATTTGTCTTTCTTGTTAAACAAAATGCTAAAATTCGAAATATAAAAAAACAATTATAAGGCAATAAACGAAAGCAAGGTCATATAGATATAGACAGAGCAATAAACAAAGGTAGTATGCAAATATAAGTATAAATATTTAGCATGTAAAACAATAGGAAGTCAGTAAATCAAATCGATGATTGTACGAAGTACTATTTTCTTAAAACAGATTTATCCCTTCCGAAATTGTTTCGAAGATCAGGACGGACAACTATTTCCTAGGATACAACAAAAAAACCATGCATCAACATAGCACGAAGTAACTACACCGGCGAACTGGAATTTATGTTCACTTTATCACCACAACATAATGGATGCTAATGAAAAGCTAGCAATATGAAATTCAAGAGAATGACTAAGTGAAATCTTGAGTGTATTTGTAAAAAAAACTATTTTAAATATAGATTTAGGAAATGAACACACTATTTATAAGCTCCAAATTGCACACCAAAAGTCATTGATATGAATCTGACCGGGCATGACGTTCTAATGTTTGGAATGAAGAGATTCAAGGAGGCACTATAGCAAGCAAGGGCCAAATCTCGAAGGGTTCGTGATGCATGGAAATGAACTTCGGGGCTTTAGGATCGTTGTACAAGTGTTAGACGAAGAGGAAGACAGAAGCCTCGGCGCCCGAGCGGTCAAATCCTACAGCCCGAGCACCACACTTATGTACAAGATGGTGAATTCCAGAACACTTCGCTCCCGAGCTTTAACATCTTACTGCCTGTGCGCGCCTGGTCCAGAACATCTCGCGCCCGAGCTGTCACGCCCCAGGGACGGGGTTAGTTGACATCGGCGTTACTCTCCAATTTACATTCGAAAACAACAAGTCTCAGAAGTACAAATTCAAAAACCAGACTTTTTATTCATAATACTGAATATTTCGATGTCTGTTACAAAATCGAATACAAATGTTTTACAGCGGAAATATAAAACCAGATATAAAAATATCTAAATAGATGTAGCTAAAAACAAACATAAATTAGAACTGCGAAACAACAGTCTTCTTCACCAGCCCCAAAACTGATGTTGCTCTTCTTCTTCTTCTTCTAACAATTCTTCCTCGTTCTTATCTGAGATATGTTTGGTGGGTGAGTGATATGGTTGTCACTCAGTAAGCGGGGGCGGAAATAATTCTCAATTTTTGAAATCATTTTCAACTGAAATAGTAATACAGATAATATAAAGAAATTCTTATTTTCAGAACAAAAATCAATGTTCAGGAATCAGTATATAGGAAACATTATTCAGAACAAAAATCAAAACTTTAACAAGTAAGCACTGATCACATTTGTGAATTTCATGGTTAAACTGGTATCAGTCCCCTCTATGTTCTCTCCTCTAAGGGGTGAGGCCAGTAATCAGTAATCAGAATTCAGTAATGTTCAGAATATATATTCCTACCATTAGTTCAATAGGTTTCGGTGCTTCAAAAATCAGAGATCAGAAAAACATAAAAACAGGAATTATCAAACTGATTTTAAATATTTATACATAAGCCCACTTACTGTAATTTGCTAAGGACTTTCAGTTGAATTCTGAAAATTGGATTGTTCTCGCTACTGGATTTTCTTGCTCGAAAATACACTCTCCTAGCTCGAATTTCAAGTGTTAACTCAAGATTTGTGTAACAACAATTTCAGAGACTTGAGGGTGTTATTTATAAGGAAAATTCTGACTGTTAGCCTCTTTATTAATGGCAATAATCTGACATGATGTGCCATTAAAAACCTTCATTCCATGTTAAATGCTTCAGTTACAAGTCATAAGTAGAATCAATAGTTGTCTGCTGGAAATCTCGCGCTACTGAACTCTTCTGCTGCTGGATTTTATCTGCTTGAAAAATACCAGCTTCTGAAATATTAGTTGTTGCTGAAATTGCTAGCTTTTGCTGAAAATTTAGCATTGCTGCTAGATATTAGTAGCTGCTGCAAATTGCTAGTTACTGTTGGAATTTCAGGTTCTCACATCCCTCCCTCCTTATGAGAAATTTCGTCCTCGAAACTTTACTATACATGATCCTCAAAGAGGTAGGGATATTGTTCTCGCATCTTTTCTTCCAACTCCCAATTAGCTTCTCTTTCGATATGATTGGACCTATTGTACTTTGACATATGGAATAGTTCGTCGCCTCAATACTTGGTCTTTGTTATCCAAAATCCGAATCTGAATTTTTTATACTTCAGTTCATCATTTAGATGCCCTCAACCAACAGTGGTCCAGCTTCAAGAACATGACTTGGATCGGAAATATATCTTCTTAGCTGTGAAACGTGGAAAACATTATGGATCCTTGACATATCAGGGAGAAGTGTTAATCTGTAAGCAAGTGTTCCCACTTTCTCTAGAATTTCAAAAAGTCCAACATATCTGGGATTTAGTTTTCCAGCCTTATTGAATCGGATTACACCTTTCATGGGTGACACTTTCACATATGCTTTTTCTCCGACTTCAAATTCCACAGGTCTTCTTTTCAGGTCACCCCAGATTTTCTGTCGATCATTGTGCAGTTTTTAGTCTCTCCTTGATCAGAGCAACTTTATCCCATGTTTCTTGGATCAGTTCGGGTCCACCAATGGATTTCCCCCTACTTAATCCCAATAAATTGGTGATCGAACTTTCGTCCATACAGAGCTTCGTATGGTGCCATTCCGATATTGTTGTGGTAACTATTATTGTACGCGAACTCGATTAAGGGCAGATGCTCACTCCAATTACCACGGAAGTCTAGAGCACATGCTCTCAGCATATCTTCTAGAGTTTGAATTGTTCTCTCTGTTTGGTCATCGGTCTGAGGATGATATACCGTACTGAGAGTGACCTTAGTTCTCATTGCTTCTTGAAAACTCTTCCAAAAACGAGGCGTGAACCTAGGATCTCTGTTTGATAGTATGCTAGATGGAACTCCATGTAATCGTACGATCTCATTAATGTACAATGTGGCTAGCTTGTCCAAATTACAGTTCATGCAGACAGGTAAGAAATGCGCAGATTTTGTGAGTCTATCTACGATTACCCAGATGCCATCATGACTTTGTCTAGACTTTGGTAACCCGACAACAAAGTTCATGGAGATGTGTTCCAATTTCCATTCTGTAATCTCTAGAGGTTGAAGAAGTCCTCCAAGTCTTTGGTGCTCTGCTTTGACTGGTTGGCACACAACACACTTGGAAACAAATGTCTCAACATCATTTTTCATTTCACTCCACCAGAAATTATTCTTCAGATCTCTGTACATCTTGGTACTTGCCAGGATGGACTGAAAATTTTGACTGATGTGCTTCAGAAATTACTTCTTCTCGAAGGTTATCGATGTCTGGTACGCACAATCATCTTTCATCCACAAGATTCCTTTGTTATCCATCTCAAAATCGGTTGATTTTCCTTCTTTATCTTGCTTTTTCAGTTTCACCAAAGCGGAATCTCTATCTTGACTTATCTTGATTGTCTCTCGAAGATATGGTTCTACTGAAAGTGATGCCAGGATTACCTTACTCGTATCCTTTCGACTTAAAGCATCTGCTACCTTGTTGGCTTTGCCTGGGTGGTAGCTTATCATCAAGTCGTAGTCTTTCAAGAGTTCAATCCACTGTCTCTGCCTCATGTTTAATCTCTTTCTGTGTGAACAAGTACTTGAGGCTTTGATGATCAGTGGATATTTCATACTTAGCACCATATAAATAGTGTCTCCAAATATTTAGTGCAAACACTACTGCTGCTAGCTCGAGGTCATGTGTTGGGTAATTCTGTTCATACGGCTTCAACTATCTCGACGCGTATGTAATTACCCTTCTCTCTTGCATGAGTACACATCCTAAACCTTCTTTAGATGCATCACTGTAAATGGTGAAGTCTTTGCCTTCCATAGGTAATATCAACACTGGCGTGGAGGTAAGTTTCTTCTTCAAAGTCTCGAAGCTTTGCTCACATTCTTCAATCCATTGAAACTTAGAGTTTTTCTGTGTAAGCTTGGTGAGAGGTATAGACTATTAAGAGAATCCTTCAACAAATTTTTGGTAATATCCTGCTAATCCAAAGAAGCTTCGAATTTCTGTCACGCTCTTTGGTCTAGGCCAATCTGGGATTGCTTCTATTTTCTTAGGATCCACAGACAATCATACTGCTGATATTATGTGTCCCAAGAATGTGACGCTCTCTAGCCAGAATTCACATTTCTTGAACTTGGCGCATAGTTCTTTTTCTCTAAGCGTCTGGAAGGTGAGACGAAGATGTTCTTTGTGGTCTTCCTCATTTGATGAATATATCAGGATATCATCGATGAATTCCACAACAAACTTGTCGAGAAACGACTTGAACACCCTGTTCATGGGATTCATGAATGCTGCAGGAGCATTTGTTAACTCGAACAGAATTACTATGAACTCATAGTGTCCATATACTTGTTTTGATGGCTGTCTTCGGAATATCATCTGTTTTGACCTTGAGTTGGTGGTAGCCTGACCTTAAGTCGAGCTTGGAAAAGACTGTAGCTCCCCTGAGTTGGTCAAACAGGTCATCTATCCTTGGAAGTGGGTACTTAATCTTGATTGTGATATTATTCAGTTCCCTGTAGTCGATACACAATATCATGATTCCATCCTTTTTCTTTACAAACAAGACAGGAGCTCCCCACAGATATGCGCTTGGTCGGATTTGCTTCTTATCCAACAATTCTTGAATTATTTCCTTGAGTTCTTTCAACTCTGCTGGAGCCATTCGGTATGGTGCTTTGAGATTGGTGTCGCATTGGGTACTAAATTAATCTCAAATTCCACTTCTCGGTCAGGGATTGTGCCAAGGAGTTCTTCAGGAAAGACATCCGGAAACTCTTGTACTACCTGAATATCTTCTAGTGCAAGCGTGGTTTCTTCCTCTACTTCGCTTAACATAGCTAGATATACTTCTTCTCCACTTTTCATGGCTTTCCAAGTCTGAGAAGCAGAAAGAAGAGCCTTTAGTTCTTTTGTCTTACCACGAAATAAAAGTTTCTCTTGGTGTGGAGCTTGGATGGTCACCGTCTTTCCATGACAGTCTACTAAAACATGATTCTTGGCTAACCAATTCATTCCAAGAATTACATCGAATTCCACCATGTTTAGTTGGATTAGGTTTGCCTTGAAACTCTGATTTTCTATGAGAACACTAATATTCCGATATAGAGTGCGAGTTTCTAAAATTCGATTTGCAGGAAGTTGCTACTCTATATGGTTCTTCCAAGTTATCAGGCTTAGTTCCTAATTTTTGGCAAATCTCTTAGACGTGAATGAATGCGTAACACCACAATCAAATAACACATAAGCAGGTATATTATTGATTAGAATGGTACCAGCTACGACATCATTTGAGTTGTCAGCCTCTTCTTGAGCGATAGCATAAACTCGAGCATTGGGCTTGTTCTCCATAGGCTTGTTTGGAGTGTTCCACCTGCTGAACCATTCCTTGGAGTGAGCAATGCGGTGGTCCATCTTTCCACAATGGAAACAAGCTCTAGAACTCCAACGACACTCACCAGTGTGAGCGAATCCACATCTTTGACACTGGAATTCCTCTTGGCTTGATTGAGAAGAAATGGTTCCTTTGGCTGGAGTACTGGTGGACTGATTGTTTGAAAACTTACGCCTCTTGAATTGTTGACCCGGTTGGTACTGGCTTGACTGAGGACGTTTGAGTTTGTTCTTGCCATCACGCCTCTTGATGTCGTTTTTCAGCCCTGATGGCGGCTCCCATCAATTCATCAAAGCTGTTGGGATCGATAACAACAAGGGCAGATTGAATGCCGCTGTTCAATCCTTTCTTGAAGCGATGTATCTTCAAGGCTTCGTCTCTCATGATGGTTGGGGGGAGTAAGTTCCCAATGAGTGGAACTTAGATGAATACTCCACCACTGTCATGTTTGGTTCTTTAACCAAACTTTCAAATTCTGACAGCTTCTGCACTCGAACCGCTGTCGGGAAATACTGCATCAGAAATGCCTCTCGGAACCTTTGCCACGTGATAGGTCCCATCCCTAACATAGCTGGTGAGACTCCTTTCCACCATTTGGCTGCTTTATCCACAAGAAAAGGTGTAATCACATCTACCTTGATCTCTTGTGGAACCTCAAGTAGTCGAAGATGATTCTCCACATCCTTCATCCAATTCTGTTCAACCTCAGGATCGGAGCTTCCATCAAAGTTAGAGACTCTTGCTCTTCGAAGGGACTCATTGTGAGGCCCGGGGCCGAAGAGGGCGGGGGGTGATCGCCGGTGCCATCAGTTGCACGGACAATGAGCGGCTCCTGGCAGGCTTCTAGGTGGAGGGAACATGAATGAACCGACCCACACGAGAACGAGAGAGATTCCGAGACTGTTCAATGTAATGGACTGTACAGTTGAAGAGGGCTTAAAAGATTTGATTTGTACTACTCATATCATGAAGGTGCATCTTCTTTTCGGAGCTCATCACATAAGAACTACAAATTTAAGCGTGCTTGACTTGGGGCAATTTTGGGATGGGTGACCTCCTGGGAAGTTTCCGAGGGTGCGTGTGAGTGAGGACATAAGCACGCTGGAAAGACTCGTCTTGATACAGTGAGGACAGTCGTCGAATCTGGTGCGTTACAAGTGGTATCAGAGCCGACCTCTCTTAGTACGGTGTGGTTCGGGGACGAACCAAGCGGAAGCTGGTGGGCATGTGAGGCCCGGGGCCGAAGAGGGCGGGGGGTGATCGCCGGTGCCATCAGTTGCACGGACAATGAGCGGCTCCTGGCAGGCTTCTAGGTGGAGGGAACATGAATGAACCGACCCACACGGGAACGAGAGGGATTCCGAGACTGTTCAATGTAATGGACTGTACAGTTGAAGAGGGCTTAAAAGATTTGATTTGTACTACTCATATCATGAAGGTGCATCTTCTTTTCGGTAGCTCATCACATAAGAACTCCAAAGTTAAGCGTGCTTGACTTGGGGCAATTTTGGGATGAGTGACCTCCTGGGAAGTTTCCTAGGGTGCGTGTGAGTGAGGACATAAGCACGCTGGAAAGACTCGTCTTGATACAGTGAGGACAGTCGTCGAATCTGGGGCGTTACACTCATAATGCTGCTTAGTCCCATTCTGAGCTAGTGGTGGTGGTGGTGGCTGATTAGCATTAGGGATGACAAACCCTTGTAGCGTGGTTGCCACAATCGTGGCTATAGCCATCAGATCCGTCTGACTGAGGCCAAATGCTGGTGGTGGTTGTTGTGCTGCCTCATCGTTGCAGTTGTTTTTGCGGTTTCCATAACGAGGGTTGCGGTTGTTTCTCACAGGTCGTCCGTACATTTCAACAAACATGAAAGTTCTAAGGTTTTTGGTAGAATATGGATTAAACAAAGGAGTAATTGCTCAAGAATTAAATATGAGAACCAATTGATAGAAATAAATTTTATTGATTTCTCAGAAAAGTGCAATTACAACTAAATTTAGGAAATGCTAACAGAAATGCATATGGAACAAGTTTTACTACAAAGAACTACTACTCAATGTATCTATCACTTCTCCTAATCCCAATTCCATAGGATCCTCATAGACTTCTGCTTCATCTTTGGTATCCTCCTCGGGTTCATCTTCATGGTTGGCTATTACTGCTTCTAGATGTTTAATATGACCATGGAGAACTTCATTCTGGTCGCTAAGAACTTCAACAGTGCTATGCAACTCATGAATCTGAGCATCAGTCTGCTCACAATACTGATTATGCTCGTGCACGAGTTGGTGATTTTGATCCTTAAGCACTTGGATCTTCTCAATCAAGGTATCACGTAACTCGATTAACTCTGAAACAGTCTCTGGGTAGGTTTCGAACTCTTTTTGAGCTCTCTTGTTCCTCTTTTCTGCCTCATACAGATAATGAGCATAACGTTGAACTTCATCTCTTAAGCATTCAGCTCTACGTTTTAATTCATCTTTGTCTAACTCTAAGCAGTAGTTATGTTCCTTTAGCCTCTCAATCTTCTTCTCTAAGCTATTAATGTAGCTACTTTGGTCAGCCATATCCTACATCCAAAACATGAGAGTGAAGGTTCAGAAATGATATCAAGAGTGCACGTCGAGTTAGACACACATACTGGAATGAACAAAATCAGTACTGCCTATGTATTTAATAGAAGAAATAGCTCAAAATATTTCGGTCTTATAATTGCGTGAAACTTTTTCTAAAAATACTTCACATCAAGAACATGAAGTGTACCAAATTTTGCTGCAAAAATACTAAGCCGTTTGGAAATGAAAATTCCTTAAAGTTTCAAAAATTGGAAAATTTTACGGAAATGGTGATATCACTATCTAAACGAAGGATTTTGAGGTTCGTCAGCGATGCTAACTTTTATTCGTTCTAGGTTAGCTTCTCCTCGTCAAGGGCTTCCCAACGGTATCTTTTAATAGTCAAAATTCTTTCTAGAACAAAAGTTATGGCCGTTTGAAGTTTGCGCGAAAAACACCTCAACTTCCATGCCATTTTGCAAGGCCTACTGCATGTGCTTGCTGGAATTCACTTCCTACTGCAATTCTGATGTTACTGCAATCAAGTCTGCTGCTTTCCAGCACTGTTAAAACCAGTCTGGTGCATTCCGATCTATTGATTTATATCTGCTGGTTTTGGTTCCAGACTACTGGTTTTAATGCTACTATTTTTCGGTCATCTACTGGTTCTGATCTACTGATTTTGTCCTACTAAATTTTTTTTAATCATTATTAATTTTTTTCCTACTCATTTCAGTAGTCTATTACAATAGTTTATTTTCAGTAGTCTATTACAGTAGTTTATTTTCAGAAGTCTATCATATCTTATTATTTCTAGTTCTTCCTCCCCAGATTATGAAACCTGGTTTGCTCTTATACCATTTCAATGTCACGCCCCAGGGACGGGGTTAGTCGATACAGGCATTGCTCTCAAATTTAAATTCGAAAACAACAAGCCTCAGAAGTACAAATTTCAAACCAGTCTTTTTATTCATAATACTGAATATTTGATGTCTGTTACAAACTCGAATACAAATGTTTTACAGCAGAAATGTAAAACCAGATATAAAAATATCTAAACAGATGCAGCGGAAAACAAACATAAAATAGAACTGAGAAACAATAGTCTTCTTCATCAGCCCCAAAACTGATGTTGCTTTTCTTCTTCTAACAATTCTTCCTCGTTTTTATCTGAGATGGGTTTGGTGGGTGTGTGATATGGTTGTTACTTAGTAAGCGGGGGCGGAAATAATTCCCAGTTTTTGAAATCAATTTCAACGAAAACAGTAATACAAATAATATAAAGAAATTCTTATTTTCAGAGCCAAAATCAATATTTAGGAATCAATATAAATGAATCAGAATTCAGAACAGAAATCAGAACTTTAACAAGTAAGCACTGAGCACGTGTGTGAATTTCATGGCTAAACTGGTATCAGTCCCCTATATGTTCTCTCCTCTAAGAGATGAGGCCAGTAATCAGTAATCAGAATTCAGTAATGTTCAGAATATATATTCCTACCATTAGTTCACTAGGTTTCCGTACTTCAAAAATCAGAGATCAGAAAAACATAAAAACAGGAATTATCAAACTGATTTCAAATATTTATACTTAAGCCCACTTACTGTAATTTGCTAGGGAGTTTCGGTTGAATTCTGAAAATTGGATTGTTCTCGCTACTGGATTTTCTTGCTCGAAAATACACTCTCCTAGCTCGAATTTCAAGTGTTAACTCAAGATTTGTGTAACAACAATTTCAGAGACTTGAGGGTGTAATTTATAAGGAAAATTCTGACTGTTAGCCTCCCTATTAATGGCCATAATCTGATATGATGTGCCATTAACAGCCTTCATTCCATGTTAAATGCTTCAGTTACAAGTCATAAGTAGAATTAGTAGCTGTCTGCTGGAAATCTCGCATTACTGAACTCTTCTGCTGCTAGATTTTATCTGCTGAAAAAAATACCAGCTTCTGAAATATTAGTTGCTGCTGAAATTGTTATTTCTGCTGAATATTTAGCATTGCTGCTGGATATTACTAGCTGCTACAAATTGTTAGTTAATGCTGGAATTTCAGGTTCTCACATGAGCGTTAGAATCTCACGCCTGAGTGCGCCGCCATTCGGGAAATTTAGACTTTGACCTAGTTTAGAGTACTAAATTATTTGGTAACTTATTTTGAGTATCTTTTTTATATGTAAATAATATATACACGAAAATCGGTAATTGAAAAAAAAGTATTTTGAACTTTTGAATGAAATAAACTTGATTTTTCTCTCAAATTTCAAAGCTTGTCGTTGTATACACCTTTTGGTGTTTCCAAATCAAACTTATCAAAATTTAACACTTTGTGGCTTTTTTAGATTGTTCTTCACTCGGATTGTCAAAGACGAGTTCTTTGAGGATTCATTTGAGTCGATTGTTATCCTCGTTATTATTTATTGCAAAGTTTTTCGTAATTTAGAAGTGAATATTACAACAATTACTTGTTTCAAAAATATCGGGACAACACAACTTTTTCCTTGTTTCATCGAATCGAGGGCGTGACTCCGTTTTCAAGCGCGTTTGCTTTTCGTGCTCGAAGAATCACATCATTTGGTATCAGAGCTTTAGATTTACTTTAATTCAATTAAGTTTATTGTTATTATTATCAGATATGTGTTATATCGTTTTGTTTTCAGATATGCTTTATTCTATTATTTCTTATCGTTTCTTGAATCTTATGATTCTCAAAATTTCTTGAATCGTCTTTTGTTTTTTTTTTTCGAGTTGCACGAATCCAGCGTTGCGCAAAAAAAAGTACAAAAAATTTAGAAAATTTGCCATAAATTGGTTTTTCTATTTTGTTCTATTCTCTTGTGGGATCCATATTCAAGTGTCTCTCACAATTACAATCAAGGAAAAAAAAATTGTGTTGTTATTTAGCATTGAACCTTGTTGTTATCTCTTTTGTGAATCATATTCAAGTGACTCTCACAAGAAAAAAACTTCAAATTTCTTGTATTACGCAGTCCATGTAAAGTAGGTTTACAAGTGTCGTGAAGTTTGAACTTGTGAGTTTGATGCATACATGCTACAAAGCTTGAAAGAGTACCCTACGAGAGAAAACTCAAAAATCGAGTGATATAATTGACGATGAACTTTTATTTCTTGAAGTGACGTGCAAGGTATTTGTAGTGAGGACAAAAAAAAAACAGAGAGAGGAGTGAAATTTTCGTTGGATTGATTAGTGAGAATTTGTTGTGAGGAAACTTTATTATTTTATTGTTTTATACTAATCTTTATTGCAGGTATAATGTTTGAAGATCGCCAATTTCAAACAATGTTAGGACGGTTGGATAGAATATAAGAGAGATAGTTTAAGCCTCTACGTGAAAAGTATATGAGGTGTGAAGAAGAAGAGACGTATAATAGGCAAGATGATGGTTATAGGCTGGGTAGTAGATTTGGAGGGAATAGAGCATTGCACGTGGATCATTATGATGATAGGCGATGTGATGAGTATAATGGGTATAGAAGACGAGAAGGGTATAGACTGAGTGGCACGAAGATGACAGTTCCATCTTTCAGTGGGGAAACCGATCAAAAGGCGTACCTTGAGTGGTATGATAGGATGAAGTGTATATTTTGAGAGCTGGGAGCTTACCGAAGATCCCATTACTTGGTGGGATAAGTTAGTACTGGATAGGAGACAAAGTGGTCATAACCCTATAGTTACGTGGGATGAAATGAAAAGGGTTAGGGGTGTCAATCGGATGGGTTGGGTCGGGTTTCGGGTTAACCCGCGAAATTTTTTTTATTTTTTTTCAACCCGAACCCAACCCGAACCCGAAGCAACCCGAAAACCCCCAACCCGAACACGAACCCGTATAACCCGACTCAACCCGTCTAACCCGCATAACCCGAATTTTATTAATTTTTTTAAATTTTTTTAAAAAAAATTAATGAAAAAAATTCAAAAAAATAATATTTTAATCTAAACACATAATAACAAAATTTTCGATTTAAATTTGAAAGTTTAATCGTAGAATATTAAAAGTATATTTATTAAATAATTTAAAAAATTGTTAAAAAATAAAAATATGCAAAATAATTATTAAATGATGAAAATCTATCATATAAATATACAATAAAATTTGTTCAAACATACAATATATAAAAATATAGGTAATATTTTCAAAAAAAAAGTTCGCGAGTCAACCCGCGACCCAACCCGAAACCCGCCTAACATGGCACTAACCTGATTCCACCCAACCCGAACCCGAAAAACCCCAACCCGAACCTGATTTGTTTCGTGTTGGGTCGTGTCGGATTGACGAGTCGTGTCGCATTTTGACACCCCTAAAAAGGGTAATGAGTAAACGATTTGTTCCAAATCACGATAATATGAGAGGTAGTAGGAGAGATGAGTATGGCTTGTATGAGGCTCCTTTGACATCTACATGGTGGACATGCTTGGAAGAGAAAATAATTGCTAGGCCAATGGAGCAGTCGAGACGTGAAACTACCAAATCTGTATATCAAGGTACACTTAAAAATTCCATTTCTCTTTTTGTGATATTGTATGTTGTTGGTATTTAGAAGTTGGGCATGATACTAGCCAATGTACACGTGAGGAGATAGTTGTAATAAAATCGTCAGTTGAGCTTAAATCTCAAATGGAGGTTGATTTTGCGGTTGAGCTTGAATCTCAAGTGGAGTTTGAGGTTATTGTTGAACTTTAACATGAAGCTGAGGTTGTAGTGGAACCTGAATTTGAGTTTGTGGTTAATAAAGTTGAAGAAGATGGAGTTCTGCAAGTTGGTGAGTTGAATATTGTTGAACTATATACAGCGGAGAATGAATCATTAAGTGGAGAAAAAGTGTCTAATTTGTCTACTATGGAGGAGGAGAGTGGGCAAGAAGAAACTTTGTTGCTCACATCATTTGAGAAAAAAACATATTTATTTTGATCTATTGAAATTCATTGAAATGAGTGAAAAAATATGATATGGTCGAAAGAAAGAGTGAACAAAAAAGTGAGGTGTGCATAGAAATGAGTGATAAAGAAAAAAGGCAAAAAAAAGGAAAATAATAATTTGAAGGCCCAAAAGAGTGAGTGTAGTATCCCGATGCCTAATTTGAGTTAATTATTGGATTAAATATTATTTCGGTGGGATCAGAAGGACCGAACGGGGTTCGGATCGTCCGATCAGGGTTCGGATCGTCCGATCAGGGTTCGGATCGTCCGAAGACAGGTGGCTGGACACGTGGAAGACATGCAAGGTTCGGATCGTCCGATCAGGGTTCGGATCGTCCGAAGACAGGTGGCTGGACACGTGGAAGACATGCAGGATTCGGATCGTCCGATCAGGGTTCGGATCGTCCGAAGTGTGCCGGATCGGATCGTCCGAAGTGGATCGGATCTACCGATCGTTGTCTATAAATAGAGGCGCGAGGCTTCATTTGTTACTCGCCAATTCCGAGTGTTCCAGAGCGTTTTAGTCGTTTCTGATGGGTTTCTAGTCTTTTCCCGAGGTTTAGGCACTAGCGGGGAGCTACTGGATTTGTAGCGGAGTTGTGCTCTAGTTGGGAGCTAGCGGCATCAGTGGGCTGACTACGGACGCAGGCTTGATTCTAGGGCTGATTGCTAGGATCTACTGGTTTGAGGTACGAAAGTACTATCCGAGATAGCAGGATTGAGTATACTTTGCTATGTGTTGCATGTTTATATGTTGCATTATTATCTGTCATATGATGCATGGTTTATTATGCGGCATTTGCATAATCATGTTGAGCTTGATTATCTTTGAGATAGCCTGTTGAGAGGGTGCTCAGCCCTCGTTTGTTGTGGATGGTTGGACCCCGTTGGCCGACGGTGGTCAGGTCACCGGTATATCCACATGTTTATTTTGGTATGGGAGCCACCTCCTGGTGCGACGGCGCAGAGTGCTACATACCTTGACGTCATTTACCTGAGCAGTATTTCGTTATACCCAGATCCTGGTATCCAGTACATTTTGCATACATGCATGTCATAGTCTTGTATACTCATGCTTTCGGTGCTGAGCGTTTTATGCTCACGTCCTCGGTTTATCTCTGTTTTGGACACCCTATTCGATGGGGCAGGTCTCAGGTTGGACGGTCCAGGAGGGAGTGGACAGGGAGCTGGCAGAGGTTGACCTGTAGTTATTGGTATTCGTTCTTGGTATTTAGTTCGATCTGGTTGTTTAAGTATTTTGTACTTACAGATTCGATTGGGTTGTATTACTGTTTTTCCGCGGTATTACCTGATTCAGTTTTAAATGTTAATTTTGCATGCTTAATTTCTGATTAGTAGGTGATTCTGGAACGGGTCACTACATTTATGGTATCAGAGCATGCATTAAGATTTTGGGATTAGAACTGTTCTTTTGGGTTTAATCTCTGGTAACTTTTGTAGGTAAGAGATGTCTGGTTTTGACGACGATGCTAGTAGTCATGGCAGCATTGGACGCTGGGGAGACCGCGACGATCGCGAGCGTCGTCGAGAGCATCGAGAACGTCGTCAACACCGTCGTGATGAGCCTCGGAGTTTTAGTATGCATCGGTTCTTGCAGATGGGGCCGAAACATCTTTCGGGCGGTGAGACTCCGGATGTTGCGGAGAATTGGCTTGAGAGGATGGAGAGCTGCTTCAAGACTTTTCAGTGCTCGGCGGAACAGCAGATTGATACCCTTGATTTCTTGCTGGAGGGTGGTGCGCGCAAGTGGTGGAGGTCTACCTCTGCACCGATAGTTCAGCGACAGGGTCGAGTTCTTTGGGCCGATTTCCGAGCCGCTTTCATGCTGCTTTACTTTCCGCCAGCCCTTCTGCAGACCAAGGCGATTGAGTTGATCAATCTGAAGCAGGGAAGTTTGTCTGTTGATGAGTATCAGCAGAAGTTCTTTGAGTTGCTTCCGTATGTTCCACATGTCAGTGACAATGCTAGGGCCAAGTATAACCATTTTCTCCAGGGCCTCAATCAGGAGATTTTTGATCGGGTTGTTGTCTGCGATGATCCGACATCGTATGAGGGCCTTGTGAACCGTTGTCGCCAGGCTGAGGGCAGTTTGCTGAGAGGTCGAGCCATGCAGTCTGCTCGTCCTACTAGTTCTTTGGGTCCCCGCGCCCAAGCATTCAAGAAGGCTGGATCTACTTCTTCTTCCTCTGGATCTGGAGGAGTTCACCATTTTGGGAAGAAGAAGGGCCCGTGTCAGCATTGCGGGAAGGATCATCCGACGGAGCGTTGTCGCAAAGTTGCGGGTGCTTGTTACAAATGCGGTGAGATGGGCCATATGAAGAGAGACTGCCCACAGACGGGCGGAGGATCAGGATCTGGTTCTCAGGCTTCAGTTCATCAGAGGCCACGGCAGGGACAGTCTACTCAGGGTTCTAACCTCCGACCGCGTACTCAAGGGCAGGTCTTTGCTCTTAACCAGGATCAGGCTGCTGAGGAGAACGACAGAGTTATCGCAGGTGTTTTTTTATTATGTGGATTACCTGCTTACGTTCTCATTGACACTGGTGCATCTCATTCATTCATATCTGCGAGATTTGCTAAGCGTCATGCATTACCCTTCACTTTTTTGGGCGTTGTGGTATCTGTTTCCACACCGATGGGTCATTCGGTGTTAGCTAAACGTCTAGTTTTGGGTTGTCCTCTAGAGTTTGAGGGTAATGTTTTAACTGCTAATTTGATGGTTCTTGCGATGGAGGATTTTGATTGCATTCTGGGAATAGATGTGCTGACTGTGTTTAGAGCTACTGTGGACTGTTATCAGAAGTTTGTGCAGTTTCGTCCAGTTGAGGGCGACAGTTGGTTTTTCTATGGAGAGGGAGCGCGACCCCCGATGCCCGTGGTTTCTGCTCTGAAAGCCTGTCGTGCTTTAGAGTCGGGCGGGGAAGGCTACCTTATCTATGCTATTGATTCGTCCGCAGTTAGTGTCGGTATCAGTGACATTCCAGTGGTTTGCGATTTTCCGGATGTTTTTCCCGAGGAGATTCCTGGTTTTCCTCCCGTTCGGGAAGTGGATTTCGGCATTGATTTAGTGCCAGGCACGGCACCAATCTCTAGAGCTCCTTATCGTTTAGCTCCATCAGAGATGCAAGAATTGAAACAGCAGTTGCAGGATCTTCTTGACAAGGGGTATATTCGACCCAGTGTGTCCCCGTGGGGAGCACCAGTTCTTTTTGTCAAAAAGAAGGATGGTTCTATGCGGCTCTGCATAGATTATCGGCAGTTGAATCGTGCTACGATAAAGAATAAGTATCCGTTGCCACGGATTGATGATTTATTTGATCAACTGCAAGGTACCTCTGTGTATTCCAAGATTGATTTAAGGTCTGGTTATCATCAGCTTCGAGTTCATCAGGGAGATATATCGAAGACTGCATTCAGGACCCGGTATGGGCATTATGAGTTTCTGGTTATGCCTTTTGGGGTGACGAATGCACCAGCAGTTTTTATGGATCTGATGAATCGGGTTTTTCGGGAATTCTTGGATAAGTTTGTTGTGGTGTTTATAGATGATATCTTAATCTATTCGCATGATCAGCAAGAACACGTACAACACTTAAGGATTATTTTACAGACACTTCGCGAGAATCAGCTTTATGCGAAGTTGAGTAAATGTGAGTTTTGGATTGACAGGGTTGTATTCCTTGGTCATGTCATTTCTAGCAAGGGAGTTTCAGTTGACCCGAGCAAGGTGGAAGCGGTATTGAACTGGTCGCGTCCGACGACAGTAGCCGAGATCCGCAGTTTTCTGGGATTGGCTGGGTATTATCGCCGTTTCATTGTCAACTTCTCTCAGGTTGCTAAGCCACTCACTCAGCTCACTCGGAAAGATGTTTCATTTGAGTGGACATCAGAGTGCGAAGAGAGTTTCTTGGAACTTCACAGACGTTTGACATCTGCGCCTATTTTGGCTTTACCGTCTGGATCTGGTGGTTTCAGTGTTTACACCAATGCCTCTTTACAGGGACTAGGGTGTGTTCTGATGCAGAATGAGCATGTGATTGCTTATGCGTCGAGACAGTTGAAGCCTCATGAGGAAAACTATCCTGTTCATGATCTGGAATTAGCAGCGATCGTTTTTGCTTTGAAAATCTGGCGCCATTATCTGTATGGTGAGCGATTTGAGATTTTCACTGATCATAAGAGTTTGAAGTATCTGTTCACTCAGGCTGAGTTTAACATGCGTCAGCGTCGTTGGATGGATCTACTCAAGGATTATGATTGTGAGATCAAGTATCATCCAGGATCTGCGAATCTCACGGCCGATGCTCTTAGTCGCAAGGTGAGATTGTCTGCTCTTCAGACTTGTGCTGTATCTGAGATTATTCAGGATTTCTGTTCGATGGGATTCAATTGTAAGCATCGGAAGGGAACAGAGAGTATCCGTGTAGCTACTATTTTGTCTGAGCCGGTTTTGTATTCTCAGATTAGAGATGCTCAGATGTCTGATTCTAAGGTTCAGAAATTAGCTCGGTTGGCTGATGGAGATAATACTTCTGGATTCCACTATCAGTCCGAGGGTCTTTTGTGCTTATCTGGTCGTGTTGTTGTACCGGAAGATGACACTTTGAGGGAGGAGATTTTGTCCCAGGCTCATCGTAGCAAGTTGAGTGTTCATCCGGGGAGCAACAAGATGTATAAGGATTTGAGGACTCGATTTTGGTGGAAAGGTATGAAACGTAATGTTTATCAGTATGTCTCCAAGTGCCTAGTCTGTCAGCAGGTGAAGGCTGAGTATCGACGACCTGGAGGTTTGTTGCAGAATCTTCCTATTCCGGAGTGGAAGTGGGAGCATATCACGATGGACTTCGTGACTCACTTGCCTATGTCTGTGGGGAATAGAGATGCTATCTGGGTGGTAGTGGATCGGCTTACTAAGTCTGCCCATTTTCTTCCGTATAACAGAGATTTCACTTTCGATCGGATGGCACGGTTGTACATTCAAGAGATTGTACGGTTTCATGGTGTGCCCGTGAGTATCGTTAGTGACAGAGATCCTCGATTTACATCTAGATTTTGGGGCAGCTTTCAGCAAGCCTTGGGCACTACCTTGAGTTTGAGTACTGCATATCACCCAGAGACTGACGGTCAGTCAGAGAGGACTATTCGTACTCTTGAGGATATGTTGAGATCTTGTGTGATGGATTTCGGGCCAGCTTGGCAGGATCATCTGCCACTGATAGAGTTTGCATACAACAACAGTTTTCATAGGAGTATTGGTATGTCTCCGTTTGAAGCATTGTATGGTCGACGTTGTCGTACTCCTCTGTTCTGGGAGGAAGTCGGAGAACGACAGGTCGAGGGTCCAGAATTGATTCAGCAGGCCATGGACAAAGTTCTTGTGATCAAACAGCGGATTAAGACTGCTCAAGATCGACAAGCGAGTTATGCGAACACCAAGCGCAGACCTCTTCATTTTGATGCAGGCGAGAAAGTGTTTCTCAAAGTATCACCTTTTCGGAGGATTCTGAGATTTGGACTCAAGGGTAAGCTATCTCCGAGATTCATTGGTCCTTTTGAGATCTTAGAATGTGTGGGAGATTTGGCCTACAGATTAGCTTTGCCACCATATCTGTCTAGTGTTCACAATGTGTTTCATGTGTCCTTGTTGAGACGATACGTAGCGGATGAGTCTCATGTTTTGCATCCGACAGAAGTTCAGCTGAATCCGGATTTGTCTTTTGTGGAAAGACCGGTTTCGATCTTAGACCGGAAGGATAAGGTACTGCGGAATAAGACTATTCCTCTAGTCTTAGTGCAGTGGCAGCGCCGAGGTACTGAAGAAGCTACTTGGGAACTAGAGAGTCGCATGCGGTCAGAGCATCCAGAGTTGTTCTAGTTGTAGTATTTTCAGTTATGATTGTAATTTCAGTTGTACTTTCAGTTGTAATTCATTCTTAAGTTGAATGTATTATTGTTCAGAATTGTCATTTTTCAGACTCGATTTCGCGGACGAAATCCTTTTTAGGGGGGGAGAATGTAGTATCCCGATGCCTAATTTGAGTTAATTATTGGATTAAATATTATTTCGGTGGGATCAGAAGGACCGAACAGGGTTCGGATCGTCCGATCAGGGTTCGGATCGTCCGATCAGGGTTCGGATCGTCCGAAGACAGGTGGCTGGACACGTGGAAGACATGCAAGGTTCGGATCGTCCGATCAGGGTTCGGATCGTCCGAAGACAGGTGGCTGGACACGTGGAAGACATGCAGGATTCGGATCGTCCGATCAGGGTTCGGATCGTCCGAAGTGTGCCGGATCGGATTGTCCGAAGTGGATCGGATCTACCGATCGTTGTCTATAAATAGAGGCGCGAGGCTTCATTTGTTACTCGCCAATTCCGAGTGTTCCAGAGCGTTTTAGTCGTTTCTGATGGGTTTCTAGTCTTTTCCCGAGGTTTAGGCACTAGCGGGGAGCTACTGGTTTTGTAGCGGAGTTGTGCTCTAGTTGGGAGCTAGCGGCATCAGTGGGCTGACTACGGACGCAGGCTTGATTCTAGGGCTGATTGCTAGGATCTACTGGTTTGAGGTACGAAAGTACTATCCGAGATAGCAGGATTGAGTATACTTTGCTATGTGTTGCATGTTTATATGTTGCATTATTATCTGTCATATGATGCATGGTTTATTATGCGGCATTTGCATAATCATGTTGAGCCTGATTATCTTTGAGATAGCCTGTTGAGAGGGTGCTCAGCCCTCGTTTGTTGTGGATGGTTGGACCCCGTTGGCCGACGGTGGTCAGGTCACCGGTATATCCACAGGTTTATTTTGGTATGGGAGCCACCTCCTGGTGAGACGGCGCAGAGTGCTACATACCTTGACGTCATTTACCTGAGCAGTATTTCGTTATACCCAGATCCTGGTATCCAGTACATTTTGCATACATGCATGTCATAGTCTTGTATACTCATACTTTCGATGCTGAGCGTTTTATGCTCACGTCCTCGGTTTATCTCTGTTTTGGACACCCTATTCGATGGGGCAGGTCTCAGGTTGGACGGTCCAGGAGGGAGTGGACAGGGAGCTGGCAGAGGTTGACCTGTAGTTATTGGTATTCGTTCTTGGTATTTAGTTCGATCTGGTTGTTTAAGTATTTTGTACTTACAGATTCGATTGGGTTGTATTACTGTTTTTCCGCTGTATTACCTGATTCAGTTTTAAATGTTAATTTTGCATGCTTAAGTTCTGATTAGTAGGTGATTCTGGAACGGGTCACTACAGTGAGGTTGAGAGTTATTTACTTTTGTATAAACCCTTTAAAGTACCTTTGTACAAAAAGATTTATTCTCATTGTGATGACATCGCTGGTTCAATCCCGAGCATTGTTAGTTCACTCTTTCAGGATTATGGAGATGTCGTGATGAGGAGGCAAGCAAGAACTAATGGTGGAGGAAGGCCACATGTTGATCAACATGACGTTGGAAGAACCAATGTGAGGTAAGTTTATATGCCAATGCAACAACCATGAGGTATGCATTTTGTCCTTTTCTTAGTTCATTGTTGTGTTGTATTCAAGAATTTGGAGTGAGTGTTGAAAGTGTGATGTCCAAAAGTTCTAACAATGAAATATCGTTTTTTTTCGAGGAGTCACAAAGTTGAGAGTGATGAAGCATTGCCCGATTTAAGTTCAAATGTTATTGATTTCTCAAAAATTGTCAAATCGATGAGACTTTGTCGTGGCAATGAATTGAATGCATTATGCTCAAATCTTTGTGATGTGTTAAATGATTGCATGGATAGTACATTTAGTGTGTTCTATTTGCATGATTCCTTTTTTTTTGATGATGTACTTGGAAAGAGCATGAATGAATATAATAATTTTTATGTTCATAATGGATACGATTTTAAGGAGAATAAATTTTTTATTCTATAATCATTGCATGAGCTACGTGATAGTAAGGGGTATTGTGGTGGTTTTATGTTTGATAAAATAAATGATTATATGTGTTGGTTGCATATGAAGAGGTATATTGAGTGTGATTGTGAACCATGCATTACATATAAGAGATTGACATTTCGGCTAGATTCTTATATCGTGGATGAACTACGTCTTATTCCTAGTGAGCTATAGTCGTACAAGTGTATGAATATTATTTTGGTGTTAACTAGGTCTAAGAAGGGGATAAATTTGATATTTGTGATATTAAGTGATATTTTATCATTTGGTGTCATTGTTATTTGGTATGTGGTGAAATTGATGAGTTTATAGGAAACGCAACAATGATGTTGGTATTTCTAGTGCTGATGGAGAGACCAAATAATAGCGCCTACAAATTCGAGTTTAAAGGTAAGCATGTTGATAATATAATCCTTGTTGTTACTAACTTGCTTCATTCTTGTGTAGGTAGTCCAAATTTGAGGACAAATCTTTTTAAAGAAGGGAGTATGATATGAATCTGACCCGGCATGGTGTGCTAATGTTTGGAATGAAGAGATTCAAGGAGACACTGCATAGATTGATGAGTAATCAAGGAGAGCTTGCAAGCAAGGGGCCAAATCTCGAAGGATTCGTGATGCATGGAAATGAGCTTGGGGGCCAGAGGATCGGTGTGCAAGTGTTAAACGAAGAGGAAGACCGAAGCATCTGCGCCCGAGCTGTGAAATCCTACCGCCTGAGCGCCAAACTTATCGTACAAGATGGTGAATTCCAAAACACTCTGTGCCCATGCGGTAACATCTTACCGCCCGAGCGCACCTGATCCAGAACATCCCGCGCCCGAGCGGTAGAATCTCGCGCCCGAGCACGCCGCCATCCGGGAAATTTAGACTTTGACCTAATTTAAAGTCCTAGATTATTTGGTAACTTATTTTGAGTATCTTTTTGATTTGTAAACAATATATACACGAAAATGGGTCATTGTTTAAAAAACTTTTGAATGAAATAAAATTGTGAGTTCTCTCTCAAATTCAAAGCTTGGATTTGTACACACTTCGTGTGTTTCTCAAATCAAACTTATCGAAGTTTAACACTTTGTGGTGTTTGACGATTGTTCTTCATTCGGATTGTCAAATATGAGTTCTTTCAAGGTTCGTTTGAGATCTATTGTTATTTTTGTTAATATTGTTGCTGAGTTCTTCGTAATTTAGAGGTGGATATTACAACAATTACTTGTTTCAAAAAGATTTGGACAACCCAACATTTTCTTTGTTTCATCGAATCGAGAGCGTGACTTCGTTTTCGAGTGCATTTGTTTTTCATGGTCAAAGAATCATATCAGTCATGCAAAATTAATTAACTCAATTTGCAATTAATTCAAAAATATGAAGAGACAAAAGTCTCCAATTAACTCAAGAATATGAAAAATCAAAAGAAAATTTTACAATCATGAGCCACGACTCAAGATTGTGTAGAGCCAAAAAATTCTCTCACATTCATGAGTCATAATTTTCATTCAAACTTTAAATTTAATTCAAATTTTCTGCAATCCCAACATGAATGAAATTGATAGGTGATAAAATTCTACAGTTAAATCCTACATATGAGATCTACCAAATTAGTGCGATTATGTTTTCCCATTAAACCTAGTTCTTGGGAATCTCCAGTCAGTATAGGTTGGGTTTTTTTTTTCACACCGATTTATTTTATAGGCTTAAGCTTCATTCCCCTTAACGATTTCTCTACGAACTCTCTGTTTAATACTTTGGTTAACGGATCTGCTATATTATTTTTTGACTTTACATAGTCAACATAGATAACTTCATTTGAGAGTAGTTGTCTAATGGTATTGTGTTTACGACATATATGCCTAGACTTACCATTGTACATATTATTTTGTGATCTTCCAATCATAGATTGATATTGCAATGTATACATATAGCCAACACATGTTTTTCCAATCCTGAAACATCTTCTAAGAATTGAACATCTTCTAAGAAATGATGTAACCATTCAGCCTCTTCAGCACATTTTTCAAGAGCTATAAACTCAGATTCCATCGTTTGTTTAGAATATTTCAACGTAATTGTTGCACCTTCTAAAGTGAATACAAATTTACTTGTAGATTTTAAGTTTTTCATATTAGATATCCAGTTTGCATAGTTGTATTATTCAATAATAGCGAGATATCTGGTATAGTGCAGTTCATTGTCACAAGTGTACTTTAAGTACTTAAGAATATGATAATTTATTTTCAGTGTTCAACTCCTAATTTAATCGTGAATCTATTAAATTTGCTTACTGCATAAGCTATGTCTGGTCTTGTACAATTCATTAAGTACATTAGACTTCCAATGACTCGAGAGTATTCTAATTGAGAGATACTCTCACCTCAATTCTTTTATAGATGTTGACTTGAATTAGAACTATCCCTTCAAATGTTCTATGAATTTTAATTCCAATGATCACATCGGTTATGCCAAAATCTTTTACGTTGAATATTGAGTTCAACAACATCTTGGTGGATTTAATCATCTTATTATTACTACAAATGATAAGAATGTCATCTACGTAAAGACATAAAATGACCTAGCTATAATCAGTGTCCTTTATGTATACACATTTTCACATTCACTGTATTTAAATTAACTTTCTATCATGAATTTATCAAAAATTTTATGCAACTGCTTTGGTGCTTTCTTTAATCCGTTTAGAGACTTCACATGTTTACAATCCTTATTTTCTTGCTCAGTCGTAGAAAATCTATAAAGGCCTAAAAATCCTTACTTGAAAATTTGCGGAAAATTAAAATTTTTCTTTTTAAATAATTAAAATGTCTCATTCACAACTAAACCGATAAACAAAGTTTGATATTCAAAATGGCAGCGGAAGTAAATATTTGTTTGCAGAAATAACAAGTTGAAAATATTCAACAACGGATAAAAATGTTTGCATAAAATGGTAAGTGCTGAAAATGAGGTCCTCGGGTGCCACTACTGCCGACCCAAGCTGGCTCACTGGTCCCCGCCCTCGGCCCCCTGCTCATCAGTACCTACAACAATCAAGTCTAGTGAGTCTAAAGACTCAACATGCATATATCATAGATAACGAGTAAATACTATAATAAAATTTGCATGGATAAAAAATATCATGTCGTGAGGCATACTGAAAATGACTTGTACTGAGCAATTATAATACGTGCATAACTTGAACTGGATAATCATAGTAAAAGGGTTTGCTTCTTGGAGCCCTGTACTGAAATAATTTGTAATAATTTTCTGTTGAGATTATGGTCTACACATGTGGCCTCTGCACTGAACTGAACAGTCCGATCACTAGCGACCGGGGTACCAAACTGAACTGATCGGTCACTGGCGACCGGGTGGTACCAAACTGAACTGATCGGTCACTGGCGACCGTGTAAAATAATACTCCCATGATAGTGAATTGACCACAAGCAATATCGCATAAATATCAAAAATAAGTATTTTCTATTTTATGCACGTAATAAAATTAAATGGCAAAAAGAAATATCCTGTATTATTTTACCAACTGGATTGGATCTTCCCCAGGCTCGCTGCGACCTAAATATGCCATAAAAAATATGCAATAGATTTTTCTTGACCAAACTATGCAATTAAGTTTGAAAATGCGACAATTATTACTAACGACTTCGTATTTAATCATGAATCCGAACCAACGCGAACCAACACTGAACCAATGTAACTTCATGATTAAAATACGCTTAAAATTATGAATTTATGCTCCTAAAATGATTAGGGTCGAAATTTAGGTGAAATGGAGGTCAAAACATGAAATGCTCTTTCGAGAGTCAATTTGGCACATCGCACTGTAAATTCTAGTACGACTTCAAAAATGATCCGAATCACAAACGGCCAAAAACTTGGCCTTCCTAACTCGATGAGGCACTGTCCAGTCCAATGCCATAGGCTAAAAGCCAACCAAGAACTCGAACGAGCCTCCGAACCGTCACAGCAAGTTGCTGTCAAATTCCAGCAGCAGCAACTTCGCTTGCATCGCGTCGTTTGCGAGACTTTTGGCCATTGGGGCTTGAACCACCGACCAGAGCCTCTCCACAACATCCCAAGGACTGATTGAACCATGGCTAAGGGCTCTAAGCCAGCCACAATCCAAACCACACCAGAAACACGACCACACCCCTAGCCGAGAACGAAATCTGTGCGCTTGGGGGGTTCTGCTTCGTTCGTTGTATTGTGTCGTTCCAGTGGCCATTTCATTGACCATGGCACGATTTAGACATCCAGTGGTAGGGTATGAACCATGGCTAAGGGCCATAGGCCAACCAATATGTGAGACCCCGAGACTAAAATAGCTTTGATGACATTTTGGTAAATAAGTTGAAAAATATTCAATTTATTTTGATGGCATTTTCGTAGATAAGTTGAAAAATAATGAATTAATTTTAAGGGCAAAATGGTAAATAGTGACATATCTTTTTCATATGAAGCCCAAATGATTTGAGATTTGGATATGACGTTGAAAACTCAAAGATATAGAAGTTTCATGTTTTGAGTTTTGGAAAATTGGATCGTTTGACTGATCCAAAGGGATATACCGACGTTAAAATTTTAAATAGTATATATTATATTATATTATATTATTTTATTAATATAATATAATATAATATTAAAAAAAATAAAAATAATAAAAAAAAAGATAAATATGAAATGAATTGCGTTTCACAGAGAGTTACGAGAGCGGGGAAGAGAGGTGAGGGATTAAAGATTTCGATTTTTCTTTTCGATCGTGCGACTTATCGGTTTATTCAATCGACGAACCGACTTCAGTTCTGGGATCGTTGACACAAGGTCTTCGATTTGAGGTATAAATTTTATATTTTTGGTGATGTTTGAAATTCGTCGATTTTTGGAATAAATCCGATAAATTGTTAAATCATACAGAAATTGAAGATTGTTAAATAGTGTATGATTTTAACGAAGAAGAGATGATTATAGTGATGTTATTTTGAATTATTCTTAATTTATTATAATTAGAGAATTTTAATAGTTGGATTGAGATCGGAGAATTATTTGTCAGTTGTTATTAATTCTGATAAATATATGCGATAGAATAACCGACAAGAAACTAAGTTTTGAAGTCGGAATTGAATTATGATATGATTTTGATTTGATATGAATTTTTGAAATTTCAAATGATATTTGAAACTCATATTAATGATTTTGGAGTATGTTGTTGACTGGAATGAGTATGTTATTGATGTAGATAAAGTGTAATATCAATATCTTCAGGCTACATCAACTGGAAACGAAGAATTGAGGTATGTTGCGACCGTGTAACATACGACAGGTATCTGTATTATATGATATATGTTGGATTGATTGGATTGGAATATGTGTCTATGTGCCTATTTGATGATTTGATGTGGCATACATGACATTGAGATTGAGATATCGATGTATAAAATAAATGTTTTGTTAACAAACATCATTTTATGCATACATCGATATATGACATACACGTTGAGCTATGACCTTGGATACCTTGATATGATTGGATTGGATTCCGGGGTTTGTGAACACAATTGCTATGTTGGTATTATATGACCCGTAAAACATAGACACTTGTGGCCCCATATGATTGGATATGAGATGTGGGATTGATGGCGCTTCGTCGACGCTATCATACGTGTATTCCCATATCGGCTGGTGTGCCAGCTCGAGCATTGATTTGATTTGATGGCGATTCGATTGATTCTGACATGTGCTCAGTGGATGGGCATTTGACCTGATATCTCCACGACATACATGCATTGCATACCATATATCATTGTTTAGATATCTGTGGTATATATGATTGGTTGTTCCATACGGAGCTTTGCTCACCCCCAAGGGGGGCTGTTGTTGTCTTTGTGTGTGGACAATGACAGGTACTCCAGGTTATCAGGAGACCGGAGAGGGTACTTCTGGTGGGAGCCACAGCTTGGGCTGAGGTTTATGTTTATGTCTTGTTCTCAGTATATATGTATATGTATCTATATCTATATACCGGAGCATGTCCCGAGGATATGAGATGTTTGTATGTGATTGGTTGTGATTACGTGTGGGCATGATACGTGAGATGAGATACTATTTTTAGTATTAAAATAAAATGACTTGGGCTCATTGTAAAGAAAAATTAAACTCGTTTTCCGCTGTGATTAATTAAACCTAATCAGATTGCATTGTAATAACGATTAGGAGCTAAGGGCCCCACACAATATTCATACCATTCCACAAAACTCGAAGCACGAGTGCTGTCAAAAACCGAAGGGCCGAGAAGGGGAGGGGGCTGTTCTTGCTTTTGATTTAAAAACCGGCGCACCATGGACCAAGCCACCAAAAGGACGACTTCGTCCCGTCTTAGACATGCTAGGGAAGTGATCTAACCATGGCTATAGGCCCTTGGGGCAGCCAAGATCAGATCCTTTCTCCTTTGACAGCACACACAGAATTTCGAAACATAAATGGCAAGGAAGAGAAGCTGCTGTTATTTTCGATTTCTGTCATGCATGGGGCTTGTTTGAATGGACCATCACAGTCTTGACACACCCTAGTATGTGTCTAGATGTAGCCTAGTGAGCCTGGAATCGAACCATCCACCTGAAACCACAAAACGTGAGAAAACCGTGAAGCTGCCATGAAAGTCGAAAAAAAATCTGCACATGCATTTCGAAAAGGCTTGATGTATATTTCGGTTTTCTTGTATAAAATCATGTACAAGTGATGTTTAAAAATAATAGTAGGACTTGATTGAAGAGCAAGAAAGATTATAAACATGCCTGGTTTCGTTTTGAAAGAAAACGAAAGAAATACACGACGCGGGGCGGAGGAGACGGAGCGCTTTGCTTATCTTTTCTTTTACTCGATTTCTCTCCTATTTTTCTATGGCTCCTCACGGTTTCTTGGCTTGGTTTTTCTTCTGAATATGCTCTGAATTTTGAGATTGGGGGAGAGGGAAATGTCTAGGGAAGAGTATGGGAAGTTTGCAAGATAAAAAGGAGAGAATAATTCTTGCTATCTATTTAGTTTGTGAGAATAAGGATTGATAATGATATGATTTGATTTGAGGGATAATTTGTGGGGTGCATGGCCGATTTCTAGCTTAATAAAGTGAGGGATGATAATGCTTAATCGTTAATTAGTGGTGGTTAAAAATGGAGATGAATTATCTCCAAGAAAAGATTAAGGAAAGAAATAAAATGAATGAGTTGTCAAAATCATTTAAATCTTAACAAGAGTGGCCGAAAATCTTAAGAGAATAAAGGGAAATTATTTTTTAAATATTGAATTTTAACTCTTTAATGTTTTATCTACTCAATAAATATTTTAGAGAATTTAAGGAATTAATTATTGAGCTTTATTTACTACTTATCTCCACTTATTTAAATAATTCCTTAAACCTTTTTTTTACAATAAATTTACTTATTATTTATCTTAAATAAATTTTAGAAAATGTTTTCTTACTAATAAATTTTTTTCTCTTTACTCCAACTCAGGTCCGGCCTCACTGAAATAACTGAAAAGAAAAAAATCTAAACTACTGAATAAAATAATTAACTTCAAAGAAAGCATTTAAATACTCATGCAATGAAGTTAATTTAATTTAAAATACTAGAATTATGCACGGCTGATACGCAGTCTAATTACAGGTTCTACAAAATCCTTAGTTTGTTCCATATAAATTTCTTACTCTAAATCTTCATTCGTAAAAACTGTCTTTATAATCTATTTGGTGTACATCAGGATTACACAAGGTGACAATCACAAGTATCAGATAAATAGAGGTTATTCTCGTTACAGGAGAATAAATGTCAAAGTAATCGAGCCCTTAACTTTGATGGCAACCCTTGATTACCAATCTAGCTTTATATTTATCTATGGCTCCATCTAATTTCATTTTTCGTTTGAAAATCCATTTTCAGCCTAGTGGTTTGCTTTCCGGAAGAAGATCTATTAATTATCATGTATAATTTTTTAAAATGGATACCATTTCAGAATTGATAGTCTCTTTCCATTGAGGTCCCTCAATGAATTTGGTGTCTCTTTGAAGCTTTGATGTTCACTTTCCATAATGAAAGTGACGAAATATGGAAAAAAAAGATTTCTATGTCCTAACTCTCTGACTACATCTAGGTTCAACATTATGGTTAGCCTCTATTTTATTTTCTATTTCATGTGATCTTTTGGATGAACTTCATTCCTTTGATTTGCATGGAAACACATGTTCAAATAACGAAGCATTTCATGATTCCATTATCATATTCTTGTGAGTATCTAATATTTGAGATTCATGTACAAGGAAATGATAAGCTCTACTGTTTTGTATATATCCAATGAAAATGCAATCAACAATTTTTAGTTCTATATTTACTGTAGTCATAGTGGGTACTGCTACCTTGGCAAGACACCACCATGCTTGTGAATATTGGAAGGAAGGAGTTCTTCTTTTCCATAACTCATATGAACTTTTATCTTTCTTTTTTCGGGACACCTTATTTAAAAGGTAATTTGTTGTTCGAATAGCTTTCCCCCGTATGTTCTGTGATAAACTAGAACTTAATAATAATGTGTTCATCATTTATTTTAATTTACGATTCTTTCTCTCTACCATTTTACTGAGAAAAATAAAGTGTGGTTCTTTCGTGTCTAATACCATGTTGAACACAAGACATAGAAAATGGTGATTCATATTTACTTGCACGATCACTTCTTAGGACTTTAATTTTCTTGATAAATTGGTTTTTAACTTGACTATTATAATAGACCAAATTTTCAATTGCTTCATATTTACTTTTAAGAATATACATATAATAAAATTTTGTGATATCGTCAACAAAAGTAATGAAATATTTATTTCATCACATGTTTGTACTGCTTTTAAAACACATATATTAATGTAAATTAGATAAAGAGGTTCACTATTTCTTTTAATTGTTTGAAAAGATGATCTTGTTAATTTTTTCTCAACACAAGTTTCGTATTTGTCTTGTTTATAAATTTGGAATGCATGAATGATTTTCATGATAATTATTCTATGAATTATTTCTTGATTAACGTGTCCAAGTCTATTATGTCACAAATAAGAAGACTGAAGCAAATAAGAAAAAGTATTAGTTTTTACGCGGGAACCATGCTTGTTAAGAAGCGATCCAGACACCAAGTTTTTATGGATCTCTCGCACATAAATCACATTGTTGAGAGTTAGCTCTTTTCTAGATGTCATCTTTAGAACAACTTTTCCTTGACCCTTGACTTCAGAAGTAGCTAAATTTCCCATGAATAGATTTTCCCATTTCAAATTCCTCAAGGAGGGTGTAACGCCCCGAAAATTTAAAAGTCCACGAAAATCACATGCATGCAATTATTAAATTCTCAGTGCATATTTACATGTTTAAAATATATTTTTCTACATGGTTGCATTAAAATATATTTTTAAAGATTATTCGAGTTGCGATCGAGGAACGGAGACCGATGGCTGAAAAATAGAAAATGATTTTTATTAAATAGTTGTTTTTAATTATTTAAAAATATGGGGGATGCTTTTTAAGTATTTTTGAAAATAAAAGGTTTTGAGGTGATTTTATACGCCGGGACGTAAATTTTATCGGGTTGGTTTTTCAAGAAAAATACGAACTTTTTAGCAGTCCGGCTAATAAATTCACAAATTTTTTTTTACCAAAACTTTGTTGATATTTTATTTAAAACCTAATTAGACTAATGGGCTTAATTTAATGGCTTAATAGGCCTTAGCCTAATTAGTAAACTAATTAGCCATTTTATTAATATAAAAACACCCAAAAACCCTACCATGCAACAAAAACTCACGACAATCACTTTTCGATTCTGAAAAACTCTTCCAACCACACACCATCACACACGGCACTACACACACAACTTTTGAAGGATTTTCGAAGGGTTCAAGGGACTTCAAGCCAAGGTTTCGATCCGTTCTTCGTCGTCAACGTTTATTCGAGCGTATATAACGCAAAGGCACGCCATATTCTCCTTTTACTCATCATCACATCATAGTATTTGTTTATGCATGATTTTTAAAGAAAAACATAGCACAAAAGTTAAATTTTCGTAACTACATGTTTATGTGTTCTGAATTGGTGTTTTTAATTTCCCAAATCATGTTTTTATGTGTTTAAAAGGGCTGCCATGATTAGGACTTGATCAAGCATGAATTTACACAAGTTTAGGGTCATAAGACTCAACCGAAAACACTGCACAAATCAGAAACACAAAAGCTGGAAGCACTTTTCTGTCATGAGGTTGAGGGGCTCGGTTTTATGAGTTGCAGGACTTGGCTTTGGTTCGGTTGGGACCAGGGCATGGCTAGGGTCTGTTATGTGTCAGGGGTAGAGTCCTAGCCACGCTCTGGTTCGAGATAGTGGGCTGGGAGGAGTCCTTGCCAAGCAGGACTCCTACCCGAGAGATGCATGGGGCTCGCGCAGGTGTGCAGATTTGCGCAGGTAGCAGGGGCTCGATCTGTGGCTTAGGGGCTGGGCCAAGGCAAGTCCTAAGGGTCTTAGGTGAGTGCTGGAGAGGTTGGTTCGAGAGCCGAGCTGTGGGCTAGGGTCCTAGGGGTGTTAACGTGAGTCCTTCACCACATGGGTTCTCGGCCACTTCAAGTAAGGGCTGGTGTGGTTCGGTTTTGGAGCTTGGGACTGGTCTGGGCTTGGTCTGAGCGTGGTCCAGGGTGGTTAGGTTCATAAGGGGTCAAGTGGTTCACAGCTGGTAGAGTCCTAGAGGGAGGAGGAGTCCTAGTGCACCAAAACACCCTACACGCACACACGCATGCAAATGGGTCTTCTGTCCAGCAAGTTTTGGGGCGGGCCAGGGGTGGTTTTTTGGGCTGGGCTTGGTCAATAGGGTCCCTAGATGGGTTGGCTAGGTTTTGGTTCAAGGTGGCTCGGGCGTGGCTCAAGTAAATTAGGAGATGGCTCGGTGCGTTCGATAAGGTGTCAAAACGAAAATTAAAAAGCTAAAATTGAATACATGGGTCCACGGGTGTGGCTAATGACTTGAAAGGGTAGAATAAATACTAAAAATATTATGTTTAAAATTTGTGATCAAAATAATGAGTTTTGGAATTATCCGGGATTTAATCGCCGCACGAAACGCCAATTAACGAATTAATTGAAACACCTAGTTTTAAGCTATATAAAATTATGAAAATTATATTTAAACTTAAATAATTCTTATAAGTCTAAGTTTTAATTTGGGAATTTTATATTAAGGTTTGGTTTAATTTGGGATTAAAACGCATTAATACGTCACATTTAAAGATGAATTTAAAAGCCATAGATTGATGCCAAATAAAATTATGGGAAAATTCATGTAAGCTTAAATAATTATTTGGGACATGTTAGAGTCATGAAATCAAGAAAAAAGCCGAAAACGTAAAATGTCGAGTCAAGGGGTAAAACGGTCTTTTTACACCGGGAAATTAGTAAAGGTCATGGCAGTACCCTAAATGCTGTTTTTATGATATTATGATCATTTTTACATTTTTATGAAATGTTCATGATTTATTTATGATTTATTTTAAATGTACATGAAATGTTCATGATTTATTTATGATTTATTTTAAATGTACATGAAATTTTATAATTTAAGTTGACATTTAAAATACATGGTGCATGTTTGGTTTCAAAAGAAAATATATTTATGTATGATTTTATAAGGTGATGAAAATATGAAAACGTACATTGATGAAAGTGAAGTAATTGTGACTATGAGGATTTGAGGATATGAGGTTATGATTGAGGATAGGCCAAGGCTCAGTTGACGATCCTGTGTCGCTGATGTCCCCGTCGCCCAGTACTGTGGTTTCATTTAGATGGTACCATCGACTTTTGAGGTTCATGTCATGTCAGGAAAGTCACAATTAACGATCTGAATTCAACGAAAGTAAAAAAGAATACGTATACGTTGATGATAATATGAATATGAATATGTTGAGGATGATATGATGAAGTTTACGAAAATGTTATTGTTTAAAGTTTAATGCATCGTGAAAATATTTACGAAAATAATTAAGTTTATGCATCTTCATGAAAATGATATTTTAAGTAAAAATATTTTTCACTGTTATATGTTAACTGTATTGCGTATTATTCGTTATCAAGAATATGGTGTATTGAGTCTTTAGACTCACTAGGTGTGATTGATGCAGGTGGTATTGATTATGAATATGATAATGGAGGTTTTGATGGTTGATTTGACTGGACTGAAGGTGCACATAACCCGAGGACCAACGCTAGTTTTCCGCACTAGTTATGATTTATGATTTCAAGTTATGTTAAAAATACTTTACGACTTTTTATTTATGTTTTGATTGGTTTTTGAGAGATTATAGTATGGGCTGTATTTCTTAAATATATAGTTAGTTGTTTTATTTTAAAATGATGTCCAAAATATTTTATGAAATTTTTGTGGTTCACCCATGCTAAGTGAGGTTTAAAAAAATAATTTCTAGTACATTTTAAGAAAACGATAAGAAGACGTTTCAGTGACGAAAACATGAAAACATTGATAAAAGTGAAGTAATTGTGACTATGAGGATTTGAGGATATGAGGTCATGATTGAGGATAGGCCAAGGCTCAATTGACGATCCTGTGTCGCTGATGTCCCCGCCGCCCAGTACTGTGGTTTCATTTAGATGGTACCATCGACTTTTGAGGTTCATGTCATGTCAGGATAGTCACAATTAACGATCTGAATTCAACGAAAGTAAAAAGGAATACGTATACGTTGATGATAATATGAATATGAATATGTTGAGGATGATATGATGAAGTTTACGAAAATGTTATTGTTTAAAGTTTTATGAATCATGAATTTAAAAATATTTACAAAAATAATTAAGTTTATGCATCTTTATGAAAATGATATTTTAAGTAAAAATATTTTTCACTGTTATATGTAACTGTATTACGTATTATTCGTTATCAGAATATGGTGTGTTGAGTCTTTAGACTCACTAGGTGTGATTGATGCAGGTGGTATTGATTATGAATATGATAATGGAGGTTTTGATGGTTGATTTGACTGGACTGAAGGTGCACATAACCCGAGTACCAACACTAGTTTTCCGCACTAGTTATGATTTATGATTTCAAGTTATGTTAAAAATACTTTACGACTTTTTATTTATGTTTTGATTGGTTTTTCAGAGATTAAAGTATGGGCTGTATTTCTCAAATATATAGTTAGTTGTTTTATTTTAAAATGATGTCCAAAATATTTTATGAAATTTTTGAGGTTCGGCCGATGCTAAGTGAGGTTTAAAAAAAAATTTATACTACATTTTAAGAAAACGAATAAGCAGACGTTTCAGTGATGAAAACATGAAAACATTGATGAAAGTGAAGTAATTGTGACTATGAGGATTTGAGGATATGAGGTCATGATTGAGGATAGGCCAAGGCTCAATTGACGATCCTGTGTCGCTGATGTCCCCGCCGCCCAGTACTGTGGTTTCATTTAGATGGTACCATCGACTTTTGAGGTTCATGTCATGTCAGGAAAATCACAATTAACGACTGAATTCAACGAAAGTAAAAAGGAATACGCATACGTTGATGATAATATGAATATGAATATGTTGAGGATGATATGATGGAGTTTACGAAAATGTTATTGTTTAAAGTTTTATGAATCATGAATTTAAAAATATTTACGAAAATAATTAAGTTTATGCATCTTTATGAAAATGATATTTTAAGTAAAAATATTTTTCACTGTTATATGTAACTGTATTACGTATTATTCGTTATCAGAATATGGTGTGTTGAGTCTTTAGACTCACTAGGTGTGATTGATGCAGGTGGTATTGATTATGAATATGATAATGGAGGTTTTGATGGTTGATTTTACTGGACTGAAGGTGCACATAACCCGAGTACCAACGCTAGTTTTCCGCACTTGTTATGATTTATGATTTCAAGTTATGTTAAAAATACTTTACGACTTTTTATTTATGTTTTGATTGGTTTTTGAGAGATTATAGTATGAGCTGTATTTCTCAAATATATAGTTAGTTGTTCTATTTTAAAATGATGTCCAAAATATTTTATGAAATTTTCGAGGTTCGGCCAATGCTAAGTGATGTTTAAAAAAAAAATTTCTACTACATTATAAGAAAACGAATAAGCAGACGTTTCAGAGGGTATATTCGTTCTAAACTTTTAATAACTTTTATGGAGTTTAAAAGTTTAGAATTATTCAGTCAAGGCTTTTATATAGTCTATAAACATTACATGATATTTAATGTAAACTTTTGTATAATTTTAAAAAGTCACGTGGTATTCAAATTTGACTTTTAAAAACTCTACAATAGTGTATCAGTATTTAAAATGTCAATAGACTTTTAATGACTCCATAGAATTATATTAAGAACCAGAATTCAAGCCTAATGTACAACAATAAAATATCAAAAATGTCTTTGATTCAACATAAAGATCTGGATGTATGTTTAATTGAAAAACACAAACTCACATACTCAATAATACAGACACTAAACTTTTCATTCTTTTCTCATCCATTTATTTTTATTTTATTTGTAATTTTTAAAAACATAATTTTTTATTATTAATAATAGTTTAAAATCAAAATTATTAACATCGATTATTTTATTTTTAGAGTTCCAGTCACAAAACCTCATAAAATTTAAAATTATATTTATTGAAATTTAAAAAAAAATTTATTACACTACATAATAATAAAATTTATAATATTTTATTGTCCTATAAATTTAAAATAATAATTATTTTTGACAATTAAAATTAAATTTTTTTATTAATTATTATATAACATTTGATGTTTAATTATTTTTTATAATTTTAGTTAATCTGTATCTTGATTTTGATTATAACTCAAAATTCTTTTACATGATATTTTTGGGCCCCACATCCTCAGTTTTGTACTTTCTGTCAAGGGATTCTCATATCTCTTTATCTGTTTTATTTTTGGAGAACACATTGTACAGAGAATTGGTCAATCCATTTCGTACATAATTTCAGCATAAGATATCAGAATGATTCGATGCCTTCAAAACACTGACGGATTCAACATCTCACTAACTCTCTTTGAGTTTAGAAGCATACTCACATAGGAATATGGACAGATTTAGCATCGTCAAGTAAAAGAGAATTTTATGCTGCCACATTTTTAAGTCTATACCAGCGAACTATGATTTTTCTCCGTTGCAGCAGCACGTCGAGCAACAGGAGGAACAACTCAAGGCGTAACAAGAATAGTGACATGAGGGACAACATGGCTAGTTTCCTTTTGCACGTTCGTTTCAGAATCCCCATCTTCAAAAATCACGTGATGAGTATAACAAAATCTGTTTTCAGATTGTTAGCCAAAATTCTAAAAGTCGAAGTATGAAGACAACAATTATAGAGAAGTAAATGAAATCAGGATTTTATAGATATAGACAAAGCACTAAACGAAAGAAGTATACAACTGGAAGTATAAATATCGAGCATGTAAAACTGTAGGAAACCAGCAAATCAAACCGATGTCGGTACGAAGTACATTTTTCTTAAAACAGATTTTTCCTCTTAGGATGTGCTTCGAGGATCAGACAAACAACTGTTTCCCAGGATACAACGAAAAAACCATGCAACAATATAGCACGAAGTAACTTCACCGGCAAACTGAAATGAACCTTCACTTTATCACCCAAACTTACCGAAGACCAAATGAAAAGCTAATAATATGAAATGCAATTGAGTGAAATCTTGAGTGTGTTTGTAAAAAAAATATATTTTTAAATATGAATTGAAGAAATGAACAAATAATTTATAAGTTCCAAATTACACACCAAAAGTCATGTAAAATGAATTAACTCATAATATTACAATTAATTCAAGAATATGAAGAGATAAAGTCTCCAAGTAACTCAAGAATGTGAAAAACCAAAAAAACATTTCCACAATCATGAGCCACAACACACATTCATCAACCATAATTTTCAAACTTCAAATTTAATTCAAATTTCATGCATTTCCTTCCCAAAAATGATATTGTACATGAATGTGAGAATATATATCTTAATAATATATATAATTTGTGAACATCACAAGAAATTATTATAATAATTTATATCTGATGAAAGATGTACATTGTGACTACAAATTATTCAATCATATATATATAATTTGTTATTTGTTCGTTACGTAACGTTAAAAAAATGATTGGTAGAACTGTAAAATACGTCACGTATCTGTATCCTCACATGGTGGGGATATAAGCAACTAGCATTAGAGCATCCCACTGGGGGTGAGCTGTAAAAGAGGGAGTGCTTTCTGTATCATTGAACAATAAAAAATTATATTTAATATTAAAATATTATAAAAATATATTATATATTTTATAAATCATTTCTAATTATTTTTTAAATAAAGATAATTTCTATTAAGATATTTGAATTGAGTGTGTATAAAAATGTGGATAGATAAATGAAGTTTTTTCTTTTTTATATGGCAGAAGAAGATTATAAAAAAGTTCTGAATGAGGTTCCAATTTTGATGCCCTTATATTTAATGAAAGTTTTAAAAATGAACCATAGAATTTCGTTTAGAATATTTTTAATTTTTTGTTTTCGTTGTCAAACATGACATATGTTTCCTCTATACAGATAAGGGTTTTGATTAAATATGAAATCTCGAAATCAATATAATGTATTCAAACATACGATTATACGATATTATTTTGAGAAAATATAGACATTATATTCTTTTATATTTATGTCATTGGTATCATTTTATTTTTTTAAAACATGCATTAACTTCATTATTGGTTATAATTTTTTTTTACATATTACCATCATTCAGCTATTTCATATTTTTATAAAACTAAAATACAATTTCAAAAAATATTCTACTTATTAACTTTTCTTATTCCATTTTATTGATTTTATTTAGATTGCGTTTGGATCAATAAATTTCAAGTCTATATATTTCAAATGTATTTTTGTTGTTTAAAGGAGTAAAACATAAAATCCATTTCGTCGTCCAGTAGCGACAACCGTCTTTTTGATCGGTACTGCATTCGCTATTTTATGTTGATTATGATGAGTTTCAATTTCAGTCAATATCATCATTTGAAATTTGTTCAAATTTGTATTATTAATGTGTATATAACTAAGATGTAAATTTAATATTATGATCTATTGTTTCATTGTGAGAAATAAACCATGCATAATCGAAATTAATGGATTTCAAATCAATTTCCCCAAATACTTCCATAGATAATTTCAAGTTTTATTTTTTCTATTTCTATGGTTTTCTTTTGATTTCCTTAACAATGAACAAGAATGATAGCATCCTAGATTTAGGTTTGTTGATGAATTTGATCAAAGAAAAAAATTATCAATCTTATAAACCGATTAAATATAGTAAACCCAAAAAATTGTAGAGGAGACATAGCAAAAGTTTAAAAAAAAAGTGTTCTGAGTAGCCCGACCAGACCCGGTTTTCCAATTAAGGCAACATAATTGGGCTGAATTGTGGTTGGTTTTTTAGGGTACGGTTCGAGGGGTTTGATTTCGTGAATCTTGAAACTATCTATTTTCGTTTTAAAAAAAAATTTACAAACTGAAAACAAATCAAACTCCTTCATAATCTGAACCTAAATATGTATGAGATTCAGTTTCGATTCAAAACCGAAAATCTGTTTCTGTTTTTTTCAATATTTTTGGTCTTGAAAGTCAAAATTTTGACCTAATCTGATAAATCATTTTTTTGTTGTTGGAGCAAGTCAAATTCAAAAAAGTTTTTGTTTTACTCGATTCTGGATGAAGTTTCATAGTGATTGAACGTTGTACATGATCTTTACTCTGATAACAACTATAACATTTACTACTTAAAATACTGTTAATTTTTTTTTTAAAACCTAAAACTCGAAAATCGTATCTAATTACATGCATGCGGTACCACTGAAATTTTACATTTAAATAAAATAGTAGCCATCACCAAACAGATAAAAAATACTGCAGTTTTAAAAAGAGACAAATCGTCAAAACCCAACATACGTTTTCAAATAATGCAGATATGAAACAAGTAAAAATCCTCACAACCAACAACATGTTAACATTGTTGGGTCATTGTTTTTCTCGTAACTAAAACACAACGGAAGTTTTAAAATTATATTTTGACGTACAAAATATTCTTTGGACACTTGTATGATTTGGATTGAATAATCATTCATAAGGAGTTTAGTTTATACTATTGGAATATTTCATGTTGGCAATCTTGATTTTGATGATAACAAAACTTATTATTTTGATTCTAATGATTTATCTAAGTGTACAGGAAGCTGGAACTGATAAGACTTCAAACTGATCAGTTAAACGAGCGAAAACTGAAGCTAACAGATGCGAACTGAATGTGCAAGCTGATTGCCCAAACTGAATCAGCTCAACTAATATATCAAAGAACAGTTCAACTGATTATTCAGCTGATAGGCAGTTCAGCAGAAAACCTTCAAAAGCCCGACCAACTGATGAAGTGCTCAATGGATGAAGATCCTAGCTGAGCAGTTCAACTAAAAGAGTGAAATCAGTTCAACTGACGAGTCAACTTCATGCGATCGTGGTAGCCTTGCACGGGAGTGTGAGCAAAGAAAATGGATTTACGTGCGAGGAGCAAAGTGGTGGAGGGCTCGTGATGCATGGGAGTGCGTGTGGAGGCCAAAGGAACATGATTCAAACATTGTGTGCATCGGCCGAGTCTGCACGGACCCCGACACGGACCTGCACACGGGGTCCGTGCCCTTTACACCCCGAGATGAGCAACTACAGAGCCTACACGGACCTGAAGACGGACCCAGGCATGGGGTCCGTGCCTTGTGTTATAGGCAAAGACAGTGTCTACACGGACCCGTACACGGAGGCGAGCACGGGGTCCGTGTCCCTTGTTCCAGCTGAAATTCAGTCCCGAGTGTACACGGACCCGGACACGGAGGCACACACGGGGTCCGTGTCCTAGAGTTTTGACCGAGAAAAATTACCTTATTTAGAGTTTTGTTTTGTTAGGAAACTAGATTTCTTGATATCTTTTGATATATAGACTATGTTGAACGAATTTTTAGAACACAATACACATATTATTTTGAGTTTATCAAATTTGTGAGATTTTTCTCTCAACTTTTCAAGGCTTTAGCTTTGTTAAATCAAATCAAACTTATCAAAGTTTATAACTTTGTGGCGTTTGTCGATCGTTCTTGTGCGGATTGTCGTAGGCATCGTTCTAATATTCGATTGTTATTCCGTGTTTATTTGTTGCTAAACTTTCGTAGTTTAGAGGTGAATAACACAACAATACTTGATTCAAAAGATCGGGAAAACAAACGAATCTTATTATCGTAATTGAATAGAGGGTGCGATTTATTTTTAATCGTGTTTGCTATTTATTCGTGTCAAGATTCATATCATTTGGTATCAGAGCTTTAGGTTTATTGAATTCAAGTGAATTATCTTGTTCTTAAATTGCAGATCTGTATTATTTCTTCGTTTATTTTCAGATCTGTTTTGTTCTATCGTTTTTCGTGATTTTTTTTCGTGAATCTGTGATTCTCGAAATTTGTTGGTGACTTTTTTTTTGGGATTTTCGAGTAGTACTCAAAAAAAAAAAAAAAAGAGTACAAAATTTCCGAAAATTCACCATTATTTCTTTTTGATATATTGTTCTATTCTCTTTAGAGAGTCATATTCAATTGTCTCTCACAGTCAAAAAAAAAAAATAAAAATATTCTCTATATTCGAATTTCTTGTCTACACAGTCCAAGTGAGTCGGTCGCATTTGTTCACAAGTTTGAACCTTGATTGTTTGATATACCCAGAATACAAAGTCAGAGCACTTCCAAGAGAGCTTTCAAAATTTGAGTGATACACTTGAGTGCGAGTGACTTTTCTTTGGAGTGAACGGTGAGTATTTGTTGTGAGCAAACAAAATTGTGAGAAAAGACGAGTGAATTTCTTTGGAGTGACCGTGAGCATTCGGGTGAGGATTATTTTATTTCTACTAACCTTTTCTTGCAGGTACAAATTTGAAATTAAATGGAGAGGGAGGTAGGAGATAGTTCGAATTCGGGGGTGTCTAAGGCCCAAATAGATGCGTTGTTTGGGGATTTTAGTAGGATGATGACGACCCAAATGGAGTCGTTGCATGAGAGGTTGGGTAAACTTGAGGTTAGTGTTAGTGGGGGTAAACCTAAGCCTAGGGATTTGGGTAAAGATGACGAGGAGTATGATCTAGGAGGAGGCGATGAGAGTCAAAATGAGAATTGGGGTAGGAATGGAAGAGATAGAGGATTTGGGAGAGGAAGAAGAGAAGCCATGCGGGGTAGGTATGAGGAGACTAGGGAAGATGGTCACATGGGTAGCATTAAGATGAAAATTCCATCGTTCCATGGGAAATCTAACCCGGAGGCATACCTAGAGTGGGAAAAGAGGGTAGAGTTCGTATTTGAATGTCACCACTACTCCGAACAAAAGAAGGTGAGGTTGGCGGTGGTTGAATTCTTAGACTATGCTCTCATTTGGTGGGATCAATTAGTGACCACTAAAAGAAAGTATAATGAGAGACCCATTGAATCTTGGGATGAGATGAAAAGGGTAATGAGGAAGAGGTTTGTGCCTAACCACTATTATAGGAAGATGTTTAAGAGGCTACAAACTTTGAGGCAAGGGTTGAAGAGTGTTGAGGACTACTATAAGGAGATGGAAGTAGTCATGATTAGGACCAATGTTGAGGAAGATAGTGAGGCAACTATGGCTCGTTTTCTTTGTGGTTTGAACAGGGAGATCCAAGATCAAGTGGAGCTTCGGCACTACTTAGATCTAGACGAGATGGTGCAAATGGCCATAAAGGTGGAGCAACAACTCAAGAGGCGAGGAGTTGGCCGCACCAATCAAACCGGAGGTGCATCATCTTCTTGGCAATCCAATGTTGTGAAGCATGAGGAAAATAAAGTGGAGGCCAAGCCAAGATTTGACACTAAGCAAGAGGCACCTAAGCAAGGAGTCCAAGGTAAATCTGAAACTCCTTCTAATCGTTCTAGGGATGTTAGATGTTTTAGGTGTCAAGGGATGGGTCATATTGCTAGCGAATGTCCTAATAAGATGGTGATGGTTTTGAATGCTTATGGTAAGTATGAGTCCCAAAGTGAGGGTGATGATGATGATATGCCTGCATTGGAGGATCCCGATGAGGGATATGAGGCGGTTGTAGGAGAATCATTGGTGATTAGGCGTATCATGATTGGCCAAGTCGAGGGGGAGGAGACCAATCAAAGGGGGAACTTGTTCCATACTAGGTGCTTTGTGAACGAAAAGGTTTGCAACGTTATTATAGATGGGGGAAGTTGCACCAACGTAGCTAGTTGTGAGATGGTGGAGAAGTTGAGTTTGCCTACTTTGAAGCACTCTCAACCATATAGACTTCAATGATTGAATGATTGTGCGGAAGTGAAGGTAAATAGGCAAGTTCTAGTGTCCTTTTCTATTGGGAAGTATGTGGATGAGGTTTTGTGTGACGTGGTGCCCATGCATGCTTGTCATATCTTGTTGGGTTGGCCTTTAACGTACTGTCAAATTGAGTATCTACAATCGTCGTGTTTTTAGAAATTAGATTTTTATTAGTACACAAATTGGTACATCTTTGCACCTGACACGCCCGCAACTCGAAATATTGTGCCAAAAGACTTCAAATATTTGAGTAATTGAATTTCAAAAAACTTGTTCTTCTTTGGACAAATTAAAAGTATTCATTCATTCTTTTCTTTTTATTCACTAAAGGAACATTATGTGTATTCCCATTTAATTTATTTTTGAACCTTTATTCTTTGTGGTTATTATTTTCATCAAGTAGAACTTGTCTATTATATATGTACCATTGCTATTAATCTGTTAGTAAAATAATATGCACAATAGATAAATTTACTTTCATTTAAAAAAAAAAACTACACGTACATTATCCACGTTTAGTGAATTGTTTTGGCCGAGAATATTAATTAAAAATTTATAAATTAGATTTTAAATTATATAATTACTATATCTATGCTGTGTAATTAGTGTAGAGTGCTTTCTTCAAGTAAGAAAGCCAAAACAAAGATTGAAAGCTATGCATCATCCACGAACTAAACGGAAAGAAATTATTTACCCTCGATAAATTTTACAGCATTTATAATTATTTAATATGCAAATAAGAAAAATATAAAATTATTACATTTGCCGCCTGCCGGTAATATGCATGATACTAAGGACATGCTTGATTGAAGGGAACGAGGGGAGAATGAGATGAATATTTACATATAATTCTTTATTTTCATGATTGGTATGACATTAGAACTAGAATCTCCGTTCAAATAGGAATGGTCATTCTCATATTCATGGGAATATTCATTCATTCATTTTGTATGAGAATAGTCATTACCTCTGTTAAATCACGATATTGTTGAAAACTTCATTTAATATCAACTCCACGTGTTTTCAAATTTTGAACACACATATACTTTAAAACACTTTTGTTCAGAGGGATATGTGCTCAAGTTGAAAGAATATGAGATATATATGTTCAAGATTAGATAACACACGGATTAATAGATTTTTTATAAGAAATTTTTAGCGATATCTTGATTTCACATCGATAGTGTTAGTAATGTCCCTTATTTTTATAATAGCCAATTGATTTTCTTGAAATAGAAAGGTTTTTATAGAGTAAAACGCACTAATAGCACTAATTTTTAATAAATTCTCAATTTCCCTTTCAACTGAGTTAAAAAACTAATTGAATTTATTTTTCTGCTTAAGACGATCTATAAAAATTTACATAACACAGGACCCGATGAATTAAATTTTCACAATTAATCGAGCAAACGTAATCGAATAAGCGATCAACTAATTAATAGCTTTGGGAACGAGACTGATTCATATTTTAGGCCACAAAAAAGAGCGGGTTCATGTGAGACCGTCTCACGGATCTTAATCTGTAAAACGGGTCAACCTTACCTATATTCACAATAAAAAGTAGAGTGGGTCTCATGTGAGACTGTCTCACAGATCTTAATCTGTGAGACGGGTCAACCATACCCATATGCACTATAAAAAGTAATACTTCTAGCATAAAAAGTAATACTTTTTCTTGGATGATCCAGATAATAGATCCGTCTCACAAATACGACCAGTGAGACCGTCTTATACAAGTTTTTGCTTAAAAAGTAATACTATTAACATAAAAAATATTAATTTTTCATGGATAATCCAAATAAGAGATATGTCTCACAAAAACGACATGTGAGACCGTCTCACAAAAGTTTTTTGCCCACAAAAAAACAGAGGAAAGTGTAGAAATCCCTTCATTGAAATTAACTGACATTGGCTTGGAACAGTGGCCAAATTTATCAAAAAGCCCTTCAGAGTTTTCTTGCGTCCAATCGCAATGCAATGATTAAACAATTACTAACGAAACCTATTTCGCCGGGGTCGGGCACGAAGTTGTGACACGGCCACGAGCCTCAGGCCCTAAAGTCATACACACGAAAACAAAAACCAAAAGAAGAACCATAAATGTTTTCAGCCACAATCCACAAGTTCTAGTTCCATGCCATCAAGTCGGGAGACTACAAGTCCTTTGAAAATTGCTTTCAAATTCTTAGGGATGAAAATAAATTACTTCTCAATGCCGACGATTGAGTTCAGAAGTTGCCACCCTTTCATGGATTCTTTTTTCCAGGTGAAAGGATTCGATCTAGAAAGAGTAAGCAATCCGCGGATTAGATATTTATAAATTTTCATGTATATTAAATCTTTATATATAAAAATTTAATGCAATTCAATATAAACTTTTGTAAATATTTTTAAAAATATAATATTTAAAATTAATTTTTAAAACTCTACAAAAATATATAGTATTCAAAATATCAATAGATTTTTAATGATTCTATTAAGTACAAGAATTAAAGCTTAAGTACAAAAATAAAATTTCAAAAAATGTCTTTGATTTAACCTAAAGATTTTGATGTATATTTAATTAGAAAATCTCTCAAACTTACATACTCAATACAAACACTAATTTTTTTATTTTTTCTCATCCATTTATTTTTCTTTTTATTTTTACTTTTTAAAAAGATATATTTTTATTGCTAACAATAGTTTAAAATAAAAAATATTAACATCTTTCATTTTATTTTTAGATTTCCGCTCATTAAACCTCATAAAATTTAAAATTATAGTTATTAAAATTTTTAAAAATTATTACACTTCATTATAAAAAAAATTATAATATTTATTAGCCTATAAATTGAAAGTAAAAATTATTTTTAATAAATAAAATTTAATTTTTTATTCATTATTATATAACATTTGATGCTTAATTATTTTCTATCGTTTTTATATTGCGAGTGAGTTCGAGAGAATAACTTGTGATAGGAACGAGTAGTATAATCCGTGGATCTACAATTTGCATAGATATATGAAATTGGATACACGCCGATAGTCATAGTCCTAAGGGTCGAAAACTAGGGGATTTCATAGATCGAAATGCGATTCACTCTTGAAAAATAATTAAAGACATTTAATTACTTCGTTGAGTAGAATTAGTTTGGCATAGCTTCAGAGAGTGTGTTCACTTGAATAGGAAATCCTGTCGGAAGCATATGATCATTATCGAATAAATTAATTAATTAACGAGTGGTAGGTGAACCGATATTCCCAACAAATCCATTTCTCATTGAATTTTAATCAACCATTTTAGATATTATCTTTCATCATTTAATTATTGAATCTTTTTATTTGCATATTTGTTCAAAAATAGTAGTGTTAAAACAATCAAATCAATTTTCGTTGCTAAATGTTCAATAACTGAAAATAATAATTGTTAAATACAGTCTTCAGTGGAACGATACTCGTACTCACGTACACTATACTATAACTTGACATCGTGCACTTGCGATTAATTTTGAGCATATACAACATATTTTTATTAAGGATTTGACAATGCAAGTTTTGCTCGATCAACTTTTTGACCCCGTTGACGGGGCCTGTTAATTCACAATTTTATTTTTAGTTATTTTCTTTAGTATCCTCTATTTTACTTTGTTTGACACCTTCGATTTCTTTACAGATATCTCGTCCAGTGCATGCCAAAGTCACTTGACGTGGAGCTTGAGCAGTTCGACCCTAAAATCGAAAGAACTTTCCGCAGGAGGAGACATCAGCAGAGACTGAAAGAACTGATGGAGAGGCACGAGAACGATCGTGAGGAGAAACTTCGTGTAGATGGACATGTTGAGATGCCACGCCGCATACCAATGCTAGAGTATGCCCACCCTTCTTTGGATGGTGCACGCCCTAGCATTGTGAGGCCTATTGTGCGGGCAAATCACTTCGAAATCAAGCCAGCTATAATTCAGATGATTCAGAACACAGTCCAATTTGGAGGATCTGCAGCAGATGACCCAAACACACACATCGCATATTTTCTTGAAATCTGCGATACTTTTAAATTTAATGGAGTTTCTGATCATGCTGTTAAGCTTCGTTTATTTCCTTTCTCTTTACGTGATAAAGCTAAAGCATGGTTAAACTGTTTGCCTGTAGGTCGATCACTACATGGGAAGATATGGCGAAATCATTTCTTATTAAATACTTTCCTACATCAAAGACCATGAAGCTGCGGGCAGACATTACAACATTTGCTCAATTCGATCAGGAGTCTTTATATGAGGCACGTGAACGCTTCAAGGATTTACTACGAAGATGCCCTCATCACAAACTGCCACTTGGGTTAATCGTTCAAACATTTTATTATGGTTTGCTTACTCCTAACCGTACTATGATAGATGCTGCTGCTTGTGGAAACTTGTTGAGAAAAACTGCTGAAGAAGGATATGAGTTGTTGGAAGATATGGCTGCTAGCAGTTATCACCCTCAATCTGATAGGAACAACCAGCGGAGAAGTGCAGGAGTTCATCAGGTGAGTGATTTTTCTGCTATTACTGCACAACTTTATGTTTTGAACAGGAAACTATATGGCTTGAACATGGGTGGCACAGCCATGCGTCTTCAAGAGATATTCTGTGAAAAGTGTGGAGGTGAACATTTTGTGAAGGGCTGTCAAGATGACAACCCATTTTATGTGCAAAATGACGCACCGGTGAATCAAGTGGGAGTCCACAACCGTCCAAGGAATGATCCATATTCAAACACATATACCCTGGATGGAAGCAACATCCCAACTTCTCATGGGGCGGTAAAAACAGTCAGAATTGACCGCAAGGAGGACAACCATATGGGAAACAACCGATGTATAGATCTGATCCTCCTAGAGAAGAGAAGTCCAACCTGGAGCAAATGATGTCTAAGTTTATTTCATCCACTGAAACTAGACTTCAAAACCAAGATGCATCGATAAAAGGGCTCGGGAATCAAATTGGGCAGTTGGCCAAGATGATAGCAAGTAGAGAGCCGGGCACCTTGCCAAGTAACATAGAGACAAATCTAAAAGATCAAGTGAAGGCCATCGAGTTGAAGAGTGGGAAAGTTTTAGAGTCAAGAGAAAAAGAGAAAACGCAAAAATTGGATGAACATTACGAAACATCCAAAGGTAAGTCTTCTAACTATACACCAGCACCCACTGCACAACCTAAAATTGTTATACATCCTCCTTTTCCTGCAGCATTAAGAAAGGCCAAACAAGATGCGCAATTCGGTAAGTTTCTTGAGATATTTAAAAAATTGCATATTAATATTCCTTTCGTCGATGCTTTGATGCAAATTCCGAGTTACGCTAAATTTTTAAAAAACAGCTTTGCAAATAAGAGAAAGTTGGAGGATCACATGACGGTGAATCTTACTGAAAATTGATCTGCTTTAGTGCAAAACAAGATCCCACCGAAACTTAAGGATCCAAGGAGTTTTTCTATTCCTTGCATGATTGGTGATGTTGTTTTTCACAAAGCTTTGTGTGATCTTGGAGCAAGTATTAATCTTATGCCTTTGTCTGTGTTTAGGAAACTTGGTTGGGGGAACCTAAGCCAACAAGGATGTCTTTACAGCTGGCAGACAGATCTGTCAAGTATCCACGGGGAGTTATTGAGGATGTGCTAGTGAAAGTGGATAAGTTTATTTTTCCTGCTGATTTCGTGGTGCTCGACATGGAGGAGGATATGGAGATGCACTTGATTTTGGGGAGACCGTTCCTTGCGACTGGCAAGGCCCTGATTGATGTTCAAGAAGGGAATTTGAGATTGAGAGTGGGCGAGGAAGATATTACTATTGATGTTTTTAATGCACTTAAGCACACACTGCATTCTGATAGTTGTTATAGAATTGATGCTTTTGTTGCTTTTGTGTCTAACTATGTGCAGGATGCTCTTAGGGACCCTTTGGAGGCCACTCTCACTACTGAAATGAGAGAAGATGAATTGGATGAAGAGAAAGCCGAAATTGTGGCATACTTCAATGCCAGCCAGCCATGGAAGAGGCCAATAAAGATGAGATTAGAGGACTTGGGAGATCGAAGAGACTTGATCCCACAGAAGTCAAGCCTGGAGGATCCACCGACGCTTGAGCTAAAACCATTGCCTCCACACCTCAAGTACATATACCTATGTGAGCATAACACTTTACCTGTCATAATTTCTGCTTCTTTGACAGGTGTGATAAAGGACAAACTGTTGGAAGTTTTGAAAGCACACAAGAGTGCTTTTGCGTGGAAGGTGGCGGATATCAAAGGAATCAATCCATCAGTCTGCATGCACAAGATCTTGATGGAAGATAAGTACTCACCTCTTGTGCTACCTCAAAGAAAATTAAATCCAAAAATGCAAGAGGTAGTAAAAGCAGAGACTATCAAACTCCTTGATGCAGGTATTATCTATCATATATCTGATAGTGCATGGGTAAGTCCTGTTCAGTGTGTGCCAAAAAAAGGTGGAATTACTGTGATCACAATTGAACAAAATGAGTTAATACCCACTAGGACAATTACGGGATTGCGTGTGTGCATGGATTATAGGAAATTAAATGATGCTACCCGTAAATATCACTTTCCACTGCCATTCATTGATCAAATGCTTGAGAGGTTAGCGGGTCATGAGTTTTATTGTTTTTTGGATTGGTATTCAGGGTATAACCAAATTATGATTGCGCCTGAGGACCAAGAGAAAACCACTTTCACTTGCCCTTATGGCACTTTTTCTTTTAGACGGATGCTCTTTGATTTGTGTAATGCCCCTGCCACTTTTCAACGATGCATGACCGCTATATTTCATGACATGATAGAAACCTTTCTTGAAATTTTTATGGATGACTTCTCGATTTTTGGCTCTTCTTTTGATGACGGTTTGTAGAATTTGAAGGTGGTATTGATGAGATACAAGGAGACGAATTTGGTGCTGAATTGGGAAAAATGCCATTTTATGGTACAAGAAGGAATAGTATTGGGGCACAAGATATCAGGGCATGGAATGGAGGTTGATAAGGCAAAAGTTGAAGTTATCAAGAACTTACCACCTCCGGCATCCATTGAGGAAGTTAGAAGTTTTCTAGGCCATGCTGGTTTTTATCGGCGTTTTATCAAAGATTTTTCTAAAATTGCTAAACTTCTATCTTCTTTACTTATGAAAGATGTGCCCTTTGATTTCAATACTGATTGTTTACAGGCATACGAGAATTTGAAGGAGCACTTGGTGACGGCTCCTGTCTTGGTAGCACCAGATTGGGATCTACCTTTCGAGATTATGTGCGACGCCAGTGACACTGCGGTGGGAGCCGTGCTTGGCCAGCGGCAAAACAAGGTATTTCATACAATTTACTACGCAAGTAAGACCCTAGAAGATGCTCAATTGAATTATGCAACAACTGAAAAGGAATTACTTGCAGTGGTATTTGTGCTTGACAAATTTCATGCATATCTTGTTTTGTCCAAAGTCATTATTTACACAGATCACTCAGCACTGAAATATTTGCTTGCTAAAAAAGATGCAAAGCCACGCTTACTTCGTTGGATCTTACTGTTGCAAGAGTTTGACTTAGAAATCAAAGATAAAAAAAGGTGTTGAGAATGTGGTGGCAGATCATTTGTCTAGACTGGAACTTGTTGGTAATGACTGTGTAGATCAGGCGATTAATGATTGGTTTCTTGACGAGCAACTGTTTGAGGTGAGAAACTGTCCTTGGTATGAAAATTTTGCTAACTTTCTTGTCACAGGCACACCACCACCAAATTTATCATTTTACCAACGAAAGAAATTCTTCTCTGACGTGAAATATTATTTTTGGGAGGAACCGTTTTTGTTTAAAATTTGTGCAGATTCCATGATAAGAAGGTGATGCAGAGGAGGAGTTTGGGCAAATTCTCAATCATTGCCATGACCGTGAGGTAGGTGGTCATTTTGGACCAACAAGGACGGCATCTAAGGTACTTGAACGTGGCTTTTATTGGCCAACCCTCTTTAAAGATGCTCGTTCTTATGTGCTAGCCTGTGATAAATGCCAGCGGACAGGTAACATCTCTAACCGTCATGAAATGCCATTGAATAACATCATTGAATGTGAGGTTTTTGATGTGTGGGGGATAGACTTTATGGGACCGTTTCCCAGTTCATTCACGAAAAAATATAGTTTGGTTGCGGTTGACTATGTGTCTAAGTGGGTAGAGGCAGAATCATATGCCACTAATGATGCTCAGGTGGTCTTGAAATTTTTGAAAAAAAATATTTTTAACAGATTTGGAGCACCGAGAGCAATCATTAGTGATGGTGGCACCCATTTTTACAACAAATTATTTGAAAAACTCTTGAGCAAATACGGTGTCACACATAAGATCTCTACCCCATATCACCACCAAACGAGTGGTCAAGTGGAATTATCTAACCGAGAGATCAAGCGAATTTTAGAGAAAGTGGTAGGTGTGAGTCGGAAGGACTGGTCCATGAGGTTAGATGATGCACTTTGGACTTATAGGACTGCTTTTAAAACACCTATAGGCACTACACCGTATAGGTTGTTGTTAGGTAAAGCATGTCATTTACCTGTAGAGTTAGAGCATCGAGCATACTGGGCCACAAAAGCACTGAACTTTAATTTACTGATGCAGGTGAAAAACGTTTACTTCAATTAGATCTGTTGGAAGAGTTCCGAAATCTGGCCTATGATCTAGCACTGTCATACAAAGAAAAGATAAAGAGGGCTCATGACAGGCGAATCATCGAAAGGGAATTCCAAGAAGGTGAAAATGTCCTGCTCTACAACTCTCGGTTGCGACTGTTTCCCGGAAAATTAAAGTCGCGATGGTCCGGTCCATTCGTGATTTTGAAAACCCATTGGGAGCTGTAGAATTGAAAGATGGAAAGGATGGGACATTTACGGTCAATGCCCAGCGCCTGAAGCACTACATGGGTGGCACAGTTGAGCCACAACTTGGAATCACCCCGTTCCAAGATAATTCGAACTGAAACTGACCGACAGTCCAGCTCTCGACTATAAATTGAGAACTACCTCTCGTTCCCTTATCTTGCATTTAATTCGATTTTTAATGTGTATTCTTATCATTTTATATATGAAAAAAAAAGAGTGGGAGAGCCGTGAGCTTTCCGCCTGGGCGGATATTTATGTCCGCTCGGGCGCGCCCCTTTCTCAGAAATTTTTTTTTAAAGCCGTGAGTTTTCCGCCGGGCGGATCGCGATTTCTTTTAAAAAAAAGAACAGATCCCTTTCTCCCCCATTCGAAACCCTCGCCTCCCCTTCCAAATGTTCGCCCCTCCTCTCTCAATCTCACTCAATTCACTCTTTTTGTGCAAATTTCAGGTAAAATCTTGTCTCTCCACATTCCCCAAGGGTCAAGAAGCGATTTTTCCCGTCAAGAACTTATTTTTTCAGGCCACCGCTACAATTTCTCCGGCCACCGCTGCTCTCCTCCAGCCGCCGCCGCCGATTTCCGGCGAGCATTCTCTCGGTCACACACCCCCTACTCCGGGCTTATGGTCTTCAGAAATCATCGTCAACGATGGCACCAAAAAAGGCGCGGGTAAGTCATGGTGCTTCTTCTTCGTCATCTCATACAATTATTTGTGAATACTGCGGCTAGGGAACGATATGAGCATGCCAAAATACATCGCGCTCCGATTCAGGAGCGAGGTTTCCAGCTTGAGGACAATATTCTTATTATCAGACAAACTGCGAGTAGAGGATGGGGTAAATTTTGTTCGCAACCGCAAGCCACAGTGGCACCAGTGGTGCGAGAATTTTACGCCAATGCGGCTGAGCGGAGTGACAGCAAGGCGTTTGTGAGAGGAAAATTGGTGGATTTTTGTAATGCCTAGAAATTTAATCCTGTTAATCTTTAATTATTGAATTATAATTTGATATGATTATGAAAGGATTAACCGGGACACGATTTGAGGTAACGTGTGAAAATGTATGTGCGAGGACAGTACCATCGGCGCACATGAGCGACATGAGACGCGTACATGCATGAATTGGACAGAAGGTCTCGCGCATATGCGTGACAGAAGGGCGCGCATATGTGCGAGCTATGCGATGGGGCAAGAAGAATTCCAGTAAGTCTCGCGCATATGCGCGAGCTGCCAATAAGCTTGGTGCACAGACCAGTAGGTCTCGCGCATATGCGTCGCAGGATGTCGCACATATGCGCGAGACGTGTTGCATGTAGGGTGAGCCATTTGCTTTACATGCGTGGATGTGTATATATATATATATATATCAACAAACGAATTGATCCCTTAAAAATCAGAAAGAATCGAGAAATGTCTCCGTGAAGTGATAGAAAATCGTTACGCCTTTTGTGAAAAATCCGTCCGTCTGATTTTGAATCCGACTTCGGTACCGAATTCCTATCGACGTAGGCTACGACTGGACGTAACTTTTACTATGTTTTGACATGTTTTGGAATTATGATATTGTCAAAATTGAATAGGATTCATATATCACGTTCTTGACATATTAAACATCATAGAATCGAAGTCAGATTAAGAAACGGACTGATTATGGAATTGTTATGAATTTTTAGGGTATATTGATTTATACCTGACAGATTTTAATTGTTATTGGATCACGAATTGTATTGAATATGGGTTATGGATTGTAACTGTGATCTGAGGATATTGTATTGACAGGGATATTGAAATTGTACCGTTATGCCGTTGATTTTGAATTAGATCAAGATTGATCAGATTGTTATTGATTTGAAAGGTATATTGACATGCGATTATTGATATTGTCTCAGGCAGGTAGACGACCATCTGCCGTTCATACTTTTCAGCCAGCACCGCCTACTCAGTCACAACAGAGGCCAGGAGGGGGCTAGACAGGGAGCCAGCCTCCGAGACAGCAGGCCAGAGTTTTTGCTTTGACCGAGGAGCAGGCACAGGATGCACCTGATGATGTTGTGGCAGGTAACTGTTTTATTTCTGGTTATCCTGCATATTTACTGATTGATACTGGTGCATCTCATACATTTATATCTGAGCGATTTGCGTTGATGCATTCTTTGCCTACTGAGTCATTGTCTGCAGTAGTGTCTGTCACGTCTCCGTTAGGAACAGGTTTGATATCAGTAAAATCTGTTAAATCGTGTATACTGCAGTACGATGGGCATACGATTAAGTTAGACTGTATTGTGCTTGGTTTATCTGATTTTGATTGCATTATCGGTATCGATATGCTAACCAAGTACCGAGCTACAGTCGATTGCTTCCACAAGATTGTTCGATTCAGACATGAGATGGCTGAGGAGTGGAAATTTTATGGTAAGGGTTCTCGTGCTAGAATTCCTTTGATATCTGCAATGAATATGACTTGATTATTGCAGAAGGGAGCGGATGGATTCCTGGTATATTCAGTTGATTTACTGAAATCGAGCCCATCATTGGCGGATTTGCCAGTGGTGTGTGAATTTGCTGATGTCTTTCCAGATGAGATTCCTGGATTGCCTCCTATTCGAGAGATAGACTTCAGCATTGAGTTAATGCCAGGAACAGTTCCGATTTTTAGGGCTCCATACAGGATGGCACCGATCGAATTGAAAGAACTGAAAGAACAGTTGGAGGATTTACTGGCCAAGGGGTACATTAGACCGAGTGTATCTCCTTGGGGTGCTCCAGTACTGTTCGTAAGAAAGAAGGATGGGTCGATGAGACTTTGTATCGACTACAGGCAACTGAATAAGGCAACGGTAAAGAATAAATATTCATTGCCTCGGATTGATGATTTGTTTGACCAGTTGCAGGGTTCATCTGTATATTCCAAGATCGATCTGAGATCTGGATACCATCAATTGAGAGTCAGGGATTCTGATATCTCAAAGACTGCATTCAGAACCAGGTATGGACACTATGAGTTTATTGTCATGCCTTTTGGTTTGACGAATGCACCAGCGGTATTTATGGGATTGATGAACCGCGTCTTTCAGAAATATTTGGATGATTTTGTTATCATATTCATTGATGATATATTGATTTATTCAAAGAATATGATTGAGCATGCTAATCATCTGAGGACTGTGTTGAGAATTTTAAGGGCGGAGAAACTGTATGCTAAATTGTCGAAATGCGAGTTATGGTTGAAACAGGTGATATTTCTGGGTCATATTATATCCGGAGATGGTATATCAGTGGATCCCAATAAGGTTGAGGCAGTGATTTCTTGGCCGAGACCTACATCTGTGCCGGAAATTCGCAGTTTTATGGGTTTGGCAGGATATTATCGCCGATTCATTAAAGATTTTTCGAGTATTGCCAAACCGATTACACAGTTGACTCAGAAGAATGTTCCGTTTGTTTGGTCAAAAGACTGTGAATCCAGTTTTCTGGAATTGAAAAAGAGGTTGACCAGTGCGCCTGTGTTGACGATTCCTTCAGGTACTGGTGACTTTGTCGTTTATTGTGATGCATCTCACCGAGGATTGGGTTGTGTTTTGATTCAGCGGGGGCATGTGATTGCTTATGCCTCAAGACAGCTGAAACCCCATGAAGCTCGTTACCCAATTCATGATCTTGAATTGGCAGCCATAGTCTTTGCTTTGAAGATATGGCGACATTACCTCTACGGTGAGAAATTCGAAATATATTCTGATCATAAAAGTTTGAAATATCTGTTTTCGCAATCAGAGCTGAATATGAGACAACGGAGATGGCTGGATTTACTGAAAGACTTTGATTGTGAAATCAAATACTATCCAGGGAAATCCAACGCAGCAGCAGATGCGCTGAGTCGAAAGGTATGTGCACTATCCTTATCGACGATGGGTGTCTCGAATTTGATAGAAGACTGCTGTTTGTCTGGATTAGCTTTTGAAAGATATCGTCAGCCTCTTAGATTATATACAATTCAAGTTGAATCAGAGTTGATATTGAAAATTAAAGAGACACGGAAAGATGATCAGAATATACAGAAGTCGATTGCTATGGTTAGAGCTGGACATCGATCGGAATATCAGGTGAGAAATGGTATTTTGTATGTGAATAATCGTCTTGTTGTGCCGAATATTTCAGATTTGAGACAGCGAATACTGTCAGAAGCGCACCACAGTCGTTTTAGCATTCATCCTGGTGGCAGGAAAATGTATAACGATTTAAAGACACAGTATTGGTGGAAACAAATGAAATCTGATGTGAGTGAATTTGTAGCCAAGTGTCTGAATTGCCAACAGGTGAAAGCTGAGAGGAAGAAGCCAGGAGGATTGTTACAGAGTTTGTCCATTCCTGAATGGAAGTGGGATCACATTTCCATGGACTTTGTGACGCAGTTACCGAGATCCTCCCGAGGTTGTGATGCGATTTGGGTCGTGATTGATCGATTGACCAAATCTGCATGTTTTATTCCATACAAAATTACCTATAGATATGACCAAATGGCCGATATCTATGTCAAGGAAGTGGTTAGACTGCACGGAGTGCCGAAGTCGATTGTTTCAGACCAGTGATCCTCGGTTCACTTCGCACTTCTGGCAGAGTTTGCAGCAAGCTCTTGGTACGAAATTACATTTGAGTACCGCATATCATCCACAGACTGACGGACAGTCAGAGCGTACGATTCAGACATTGGAAGATATTCTAAGAGCTATAGTGCTGGATTTTAGCACTAACTGGCAAGATGCATTGCCACTTTGCGAATTTTCGTACAACAACAGCTATCAGACGAGTATTGAGATGGCCCCATTCGAAGCGTTGTACGGAAAGAAATGCAGATCCCCTCTTTATTGGGATGATATCTCTGAAGTTCCTGAGACTGGACCTGATATGATCAGAGATATGACGGAGAAAGTTAAATTTATTCAGAAGAAAATGAAGGCAGCTCAAGACCGACAAGCCAAATATGCCAACCTCCGAAGACGATCGTTGGTATTTGAGGTAGGAGACCGAGTATTCCTGAAAATTTCTCCTTTCAGAGGAGTTGTCAGATTTGGCAGGAAAGGGAAACTCTCTCCACGATACGTTGGTCCTTATGAGATTCTGGAAAAGATAGGAGATCGTGCCTATCGACTCGCCTTGCCGCCTTCATTATCTGGAATACATGATGTTTTTCATGTATCGATGCTGCGGAAATATCTCCCTGATTATTCACATGTTATTCAACCAGACGAGACTGAGCTGGATGAGACATTGAGTTATGTCGAGAAGTCGATCCGGATTATCGATCGTAAAGAAAAACAGCTTAGAACGAAGATGATTCCGTTGGTGAAAGTACAATGGACTCGTCATGGTGTTGAATAAGCTACTTGGGAGACTGAATCTGACATGAGATAAGAATTCCCAGCATTGTTTCACTGATTTAAAATTTTATTACATTTCTTGTACAGTTTCTGTATATACTCCTTAGTGATATGATTAATTGTCTGTGATTTCGAGGACGAAATCGTATCTTAGGGGGGGAGAAATGTAATGTCCGGAAATTTAATCCTGGTAATCTGTAATTATTGAATTATAATTTGATATGATTATGAAAGGATTAACCGGAACACGATTTGAGGTAACATGTGAAAATGTATGTGCGAGGACAGTACCATCGGCGCACATGCGCGACATGAGACGCGCACATGCGCGAATTGGACAGAAGGTCTCGCGCATATGCGCGACAGAAGGGCGCGCATATGCGCGAGCTATGCGATGGGGCAAGAAGAATTCCAGTAGGTCTCGCGCATATGCGCGAGCTGCCGATAAGCTTGGTGCGCAGACCAGTAGGTCTCGTGCATATGCGCCGCAGGATGTCGCGCATATGCGCGAGAATTGTTGCATGTAGGGTGAGCCATTTGCTTTACATGCGTGGATGTGTATATATATATATATATCAACAAACAAATTGATCCCTTAAAAATCAGAAAGAATCGAGAAATGTCTCCGTGAAGTGATAGAAAATCCTTACGCCTTTTGTGAAAAATCCGTCCGTCTGATTTTGAATCCGACTTCGGTACCGAATTCCTATCGACGTAGGCTACGACTGGACGTAAGTTTTACTACGTTTTGACATGTTTTGGAATTATGATACTGTCAGAATTGAATATGATTCATATATGATGTTCTTGACATATTAGACATCATAGAATCGAAGTCAGATTAAGAAACGGACTGATTATGGAATTGTTATGAATTTTTAGGGTATATTGATTTATACCTGACAGATTTGAATAGTGATTGGATCACGAATTGTATTGAATATGGGTTATGGATTGTAACTGTGATCTGAGGATATTGTATTGACGGGGATATTGAAATTGTACCGTTATGCCGTTGATTTTGAATTAGATCAAGATTGATCAGATTGTTATTGATTTGAAAGGTATATTGACATGAGATTATTGATATTGTCATTGCCAGACAGACTGTGAGTTCAGGACTTCGACTGAGCCAGAAACCGACGAAAGAAAGGTATAAGTCAATGTGGTATTGGGAGATCGACTTGAGTCGGTTTAGACTTGAGTTTCCTAAATCACATACTTTACTTTATTGCATTGATATTTGCATTGAGTTGATTGATATACTTGTTCTCTTGAATGATAGATGACGGGTGTTAGACGAGTAATCTTGTGACTGAAGTGCCTGATAGTGGTGATGTAACGTACCGTACTTTTACTACTTCAAAATTTGCGGAAAAATTAAAAATTTTCTTAAACATAAAATTTCATACGGTCGTCACTTGTCATTTAACTTAATAATATTAAAATCAACATTCCCAACTGATATTTTCAAACAAAGTACTTATTTCAAATCATCTCACATCCAACATAAAAACATAATATTTTAAAGTTTTCATAAAACATAAACATAGTGGTCCTCGGGTTTAGCCTTCCGCTCAGTCCAAGCCTGCCCCTTGATCGCCACCTCATGTCTCCTCCTCAACATACTCACCTGCATCGATCAAGTCTAGTGAGTCTAAAGACTCAACGCGTATAAACTGGAATAACGAGTACTACATAATAAAATCGCATGCAACTTAAAAATAGAACATACATAACTTGAAACTTGAACTTGCATAATAAACTTGAAACTTGCATAATAAATTTAAAACTTTCATAATAACCTTAAAACTTGAACATACATACTTTGAAACTTGAACTTGAATAATAGCTTGAACTTTGCATAATAACTTTGAACTTTGCATAATGACTTTGAACATACGTACATATATACTCTGACGTGCCATCATCATAAACTTTCATAAACATACTGCATACTTGAACATACTTGAACATACGTAACTTCATCATTTTCGTAGAGGATGTTTCAAAGCAAGTGACCCATAACATAATAAATATCTGATCAGACAAACCACAGTACTGAGCTGACAGGGACGTATCCACTGCCACATACATGAGATCCCTGTTCATAATTTAACAGGCCAGTTGATCCACGTTCATAATTTAACGCTTCACAACCACGATCTAACCCGTTCATAATTTAACGGGCGGATTGGTCCCCGTTCATAATTTAACGCTTTCCAATCCTAAGTTCAAACCCGTTCATAATTTAACGGGGTGGAGAGGTCCTCGGCCACGTTCACCGACTTCCAAACCCATTCACTTTTGGTCACAAGACATTTAGCATACCTCAAAAACTTCAAATATTTTCTTTGCACGTCATACATACTTACTTGGCGCTGAGGGATTCGTTCGATGTCAATCGTGTCGTTGCTGCAACATACTAATATGAATTCATAAGCTTAACGTGTACAACTTAAACGTAAAAGTCATGCTTAATCTTAAGCTAAATAAATTCTTATAACATTCTATAATTTCTCACCACTTGACCTTGTAAAACATCAATGTTAAATCATAGCATAAAACCTCAAACCAAACCTTAAGTGTTAAAATATTTATCCCAAAAACTGAAGCTACACGGACCCCGTACCCAGGTCAGGCCCCGGGTCCGTGTAGGTACTGCCTCATATGTGTCATGTAAAAGAAGGGGCACGGACCCCGTCCCTAAGTCCGTGTAGGGGTCCGTGTCTGTGCGTTTAAATATGTGTCGAAGAAATGAGAAGGCACGAACCCCGTGCTAACCTCCGTCTCCGGGTCCGTGTCCGTCTGCCCAACGAATTATTTGATGAAAATTTTATGACATGTCTATTATCCCAATTAACACATAATGCATCAAGATTCAACACTATGAGACCATTCTAGGACACCATAACAATGAACTAAACTTTTATAATCACCCTACAATTTATACGAACCAAAAATACTGTCATTTATATTAAAGTTTATTTATTACGACTTCTTAATAATTCAAGCTCTTAACAACATGAATCGAAACCTCAAAAATACTCTAAACATCATTACTAACTTTCTTATATGCAGCAACGATCACCCATCGATCCCCAACAAAGCCTGCAACATAAAAACTTCAAGAACACATTAAAATTCATAACTTTCTTGAAACACGATTTGAGCAGTCATACGAAAAACATCATAACTCACTCGTTTTTAATCTAAATAACTCGATTTTATATCAAATCGAACGTATCAAAAAGATCTACGTTTTGTTAGTTGAAAGTTTTCTCAAAATATATACCGAAAAATTACAGTTTTTGAAAGAACATCAAAACATGAGTTTTCGGATTTAATTTGAGCAGTCATACTAAAAACACCATAACTCACTCGTTTTTAATCCAAATAACTCGAATTTTATATCAAATCGAACGTATCAAAAAGATCTACGTTTTTGTATTTGAAAGTTTTCTCAAAATATATACCGAAAAATTGCAGTTTTCGAAAGAACATCAAAACATGAGTTTTCGGATTTAATTTGAGCAGTCATACTAAAAACACCATAACTCACTCTTTTTTAATCCAAATGACTCGAATTTTATATCAAATCGAACGTATCGAAAAGATCTACGTTTTTGTAGTTGAAAGTTTTCTCAAAATATGTACAGAAAAATCGCGGTTTTCGAAAGACCATCATAACACGAAATTTCAACTCCAAAAATACTTCCAAATACATTCGGTATATATTCTGCTCAAACTTCTATATCATACATACATTTTTATGCTTAAAAAACAACTCAATACATAATATGACATGATCGATGTAGCAAGAACAGATTATACGTGCCTTTTGATATTTAAAAATACCGTAACGACGATACCGAAGCGGAGACGATACGGAAGACGATCCGGGACGAACTTTGCTCGAATTTTCCTTGAATAACCTCAACCAAAAGATGCTGGAATGTTGCAAAGAAAAAGATGGACGTGCTCTTGGAAAGACAATTTGATAAAGAAAAGTGGAGAGGAACAAAAATAATAATGGAGAGAAGAGTTTTTAAAAACTATCTTTTCTCCTTAGTCAAATAGGTTGAATAACATGTGTTTTATTTTGTATGTATATGTAATATACGTGTATATGTATGTGTAAAGGTGTGAGTGTGTGTGTGAGTCAAATTTTGTGTGCTTGCATGTTTAAATAAATCATTTAGTAAATGATTATTTTAAGGATTTTAAATTAATATAATAAAAATACTAATTAATCAATTAGTATACTAAATAAAAACGATGATTCTCTACTAAAAATAATACATCCTTAAATTAATAAACTTTAAAAGTTTAAAATTCTAAAATAACTTAATATTCAAATTAGGTTTTAAACTTCATAAAGTATTTAAAAATGCCTCATGCCTAACTTAAAATAAAATACCACAATAATATTTACTAAAATCGTCCCGGTCTCCTTTTCTCGATTCCGTCTCGAATAAACATCTGAATATAAAACTCAAGAAAACATTTTAACGTACATTAAATAAATATAAATAATTAAAATACTAAAATTTCATAAATTATATGAAAGCATGCATTAAAATCATTTAATAAAATACATAAGGAATTTAATAACTTGCACGCACTTGGTTCATATGGACTTAAAATTTTTCGGGACTTCACAGGTGGTATCGCCACGGGCACATTGCACGATGTCTCAAGATGAGATATTAGCGATAGAGCTACAGTCCATGACGGTTAGGTCAGGACACCAGATGTTTGGTTATATCGAGTAAATAGGATTGGAATTCTTCTATTACGGAATTCGATATAGGAACACCATATTTGGTTATATCGAGTAATAGGAACAGAGTTCCTTCTATTACGGAATTCGATATAGGAACACCACATTTGGAAACCGGGATTCCTAGACTAGGATTGAGTCTAGTCTGAATTGTAAAATGGTAATTATGTTTCAGATTGTGATACATATTACTGTTACCTGATTACATGCTTTATATTTGTTTATATGATTGCATGTTTCGTTGATTTATACTGGGATTATATTCTTACCGGAGTTATCTGTAGTGACCCGTTCCAGAATCACCTACTAATCAGAACTTAAGCATGCAAAATTAACATTAAAACTGAATCAGGTAAAACAGCGGAAAAACAGTAATACAACCCAATCGAATCTGTAAGTACAAAATACTTAAACAACCAGATCGAACTAAATTTCAAGAACAAATACCAATAACTACAAGTCAACCTCTGCCAGCTCCCTGTCCACTCCCTCCTGGACCGTCCAATCTGAGACCTGCCCCATCGAATAGGGTGTCCAAAACAGAGATAAACCGAGGACGTGAGCATAAAACGCTCAGCACCGAAAGCATGAGTATACAAGACTATGACATGCATGTATGCAAAATATACTGGATACCAGGATCTGGGTATATCGAAATACTGCTCAGGTAAATGACGTCAAGGTATGTAGCACTCTGCGCCGTCGCACCAGGAGGTGGCTCCCATACCAAAATAAACCTGTGGATATACCGGTGACCTGACCACCGTCGGCCAACGGGGTCCAACCATCCACAACAAACGAGGGCTGAGCACCCTCTCAACAGGCTATCTCAAAGATAATCAGGCTCAACATGATTATGCAAATGCCGCATAATAAACCATGCATCATATGACAGATAATAATGCAACATATAAACATGCAACACATAGTAAAGCATACTCAATCCTGCTATCTCGGATAGTACTTTCGTACCTCAAACCAGTAGATCCTAGAAATCAGCCCTAGAATCAAGCCTGCGTCCGTAGTCAGCCCACTGATGCCGCTAGCTCCCAACTAGAGCACAGCTCCGCTACAAAACCAGTAGCTCCCCGCTAGTGCCTAAACCTCGGGAAAAGGCTAGAAATCCATCAGAAACGACTAAAACGCTCTGGAACACTCGGAATTGGCGAGTAAAAAGTGAAGCCTCGCGCCTCTATTTATAGACAACGATCGGACGATCCGATCCTCTTCGGACGATCCGATCCACTTCGGACGATCCGAACCCTGTACCCTTCGGACCTTCCGAACCCTTATCGGACGATCCGAACCCTGCATGTCTTCCACGTGTCCAGACACCTGTCTTCGGACGATCCGAACCCTGATCGGACGATCCGAACTCTGCATGTCTTCCACGTGTCCAGCCACCTGTCTTCGGACGATCCGAACCCTCTTCGGACGATCCGAACCCTATTCGGACGATCCGAACCCGGTTCGGTCCTTCCGATCCCACCGAAATATAATTAATCCAATAATTAACTCAAATTAGGCATCGGGATACTACATTCTCCCCCTCTAAAAAGGATTTCGTCCGCGAAATCGAGTCTGAAGAATGACAATTCTGAACAACAATACATTCAACTTAAGAATGAATTAAAACTGAAAGCACAACTGAAATTACAATCATTACTGAAATACTACAACTAGAACAACTCTGGATGCTCTGACCGCATGCGACTCTCTAGTTCCCAAGTAGCTTCTTCAGTACCTCGGCGCTGCCACTGCACTAAGACAAGAGGAATAGTCTTATTCCGCAGTACCTTATCCTTCCGGTCTAAGATCGAAACCGGTCTTTCTACAAAAGACAAATCCGGATTCAGCTGAACTTCTGTCGGATGCAAAACATGAGACTCATCCGCTACGTATCGTCTCAACAAGGACACATGAAACACATTGTGAACACTAGACAGATACGGTGGCAAAGCTAATCTGTAGGCCAAATCTCCCACACATTCTAAGATCTCAAAAGGACCAATGAATCTCGGAGATAGCTTACCCTTGAGTCCAAATCTCAGAATCCTCCGAAAAGGTGATACCTTGAGAAACACTTTCTCGCCTGCATCAAAATGAAGAGGTCTGCGCTTGGTGTTCGCATAACTCGCTTGTCGATCCTGAGCAGTCTTAATCCGCTGTTTGATCACAAGAACTTTGTCCATGGCCTGCTGAATCAATTCTGGACCCTCGACTTGTCGTTCTCCGACTTCCTCCCAGAACAGAGGAGTACGACAACGTCGACCATACAATGCTTCAAACGGAGACATACCAATACTCCTATGAAAACTGTAGTTGTATGCAAACTCTATCAGTGGCAGATGATCCTGCCAAGCTGGCCCGAAATCCATCACACAAGATCTCAACATATCCTCAAGAGTACGAATAGTCCTCTCTGACTGACCGTCAGTCTCTGGGTGATATGCAGTACTCAAACTCAAGGTAGTGCCCAAAGCTTGCTGAAAGCTGCCCCAAAATCTAGATGTAAATCGAGGATCTCTGTCACTAACGATACTCACGGGCACACCATGAAACCGTACAATCTCTTGAATGTACAACCGTGCCATCCGATCGAAAGTGAAATCTCTGTTATACGGAAGAAAATGGGCAGACTTAGTAAGTCGATCCACTACCACCCAGATAGCATCTCTATTCCTCACAGACATAGGCAAGTGAGTCACGAAGTCCATCGTGATATGCTCCCACTTCCACTCCGGAATAGGAAGATTCTGCAACAAACCTCCGGGTCGTCGATACTCAGCCTTCACCTGCTGACAGACTAGGCACTTGGAGACATACTGATAAACATTACGTTTCATACCTTTCCACCAAAATCGAGTCCTCAAATCTTTATACATCTTGTTGCTCCCCGGATGAACACTCAACTTGCTACGATGAGCCTGGGACAAAATCTCCTCCCTCAAAGTGTCATCTTCCGGTACAACAACACGACCAGATAAACACAAAAGACCCTCGGACTGATAGTGGAATCCAGAAGTATTATCTCCATCAGCCAACCGAGCTAATTTCTGAACCTTAGAATCAGACATCTGAGCATCCCTAATCCGAGAATACAAAACTGGCTCGGACAAAATAGTAGCTATACGGATACTCTCTGTTCCCTTCCGATGCTTACAATTGAATCCCATCGAACAGAAATCCTGAATAATTCCAGATACAGCACAAGTCTGAAGAGCAGATAACCTTACCTTGCGACTAAGAGCATCGGCCGTGAGATTCGCAGATCCTGGATGATACTTGATCTCACAATCGTAATCCTTGAGTAGATCCATCCAACGACGCTGACGCATGTTCAACTCAGCCTGAGTGAACAGATACTTCAAACTCTTATGATCAGTGAAGATCTCAAATCGCTCACCATACAGATAATGGCGCCAGATTTTTCAAAGCAAAAACGATCGCTGCTAATTCCAGATCATGAACAGGATAGTTTTCCTCATGAGGCTTTAACTGTCTCGACGCATAAGCAATCACATGCTCATTCTGCATCAGAACACACCCTAGTTCCTGTAAAGAGGCATCGGTGTAAACACTGAAACCACCAGATCCAGACGGTAAAGCCAAAACAGGCGCAGATGTCAAACGTCTGCGAAGTTCCAAGAAACTCTCTTCGCACTCTGATGTCCACTCAAATGAAACATCTTTCCGAGTGAGCTGAGTGAGTGGCTTAGCAATCTGAGAGAAGTTGACAATGAAACGGCGATAATACCCAGCCAATCCCAGAAAACTGCGGATCTCGGCTACTGTCGTCGGACGCGACCAGTTCAATACCGCTTCCACCTTGCTTGGGTCAACTGAAACTCCCTCGCTAGAAATGACATGACCAAGGAATACAACCCTGTCAATCCAAAACTCACATTTACTCAACTTCGCATAAAGCTGATTCTCGCGAAGTGTCTGTAAAATAATCCTTAAGTGTTGTACGTGTTCTTGCTGATCATGCGAATAGATTAAGATATCATCTATAAACACCACAACAAACTTATCCAAGAAATCCCGAAATACCCGATTCATCAGGTCCATAAAAACTGCTGGTGCATTCGTCACTCCAAAAGGCATAACCAGAAACTCATAATGCCCATACCGGGTCCTGAATGCAGTCTTCGATATATCTCCCTGATGAACTCGAAGCTGATGATAACCAGACCTTAAATCAATCTTGGAATACACAGAGGTACCTTGCAGTTGATCAAATAAATCATCAATCCGTGGCAACGGATACTTATTCTTTATCGTCGCACGATTCAACTGCCGATAATCTATGCAGAGCCGCATAGAACCATCCTTCTTTTTGACAAAAAGAACTGGTGCTCCCCACGGGGACACACTGGGTCGAATATACCCCTTGTCAAGAAGATCCTGCAACTGCTGTTTCAATTCTTGCATCTCCGATGGAGCTAAACGATAAGGAGCTCTAGAGATTGGTGCCGTGCCTGGCACTAAATCAATGCCGAAATCCACTTCCCGAACGGGAGGAAAACCAGGAATCTCCTCGGGAAAAACATCCGGAAAATCGCAAACCACTGGAATGTCACTGATACCGACACTAACTGCGGACGAATCAATATCATAGATAAGGTAGCCTTCCCCGCCCGACTCTAAAGCACGACAGGCTTTCAGAGCAGAAACCACGGGCATCGGGGGTCGCGCTCCCTCTCCATAGAAAAACCAACTGTCGCCCTCAACTGGACGAAACTGCACAAACTTCTGATAACAGTCCACAGTAGCTCTAAACACAGTCAGCACATCTATTCCCAGAATGCAATCAAAATCCTCCATCGCAAGAACCATCAAATTAGCAGTTAAAACATTACCCTCAAACTCTAGAGGACAACCCAAAACTAGACGTTTAGCTAACACCGAATGACCCATCGGTGTGGAAACAGATACCACAACGCCCAAAAAAGTGAAGGGTAATGCATGACGCTTAGCAAATCTCGCAGATATGAATGAATGAGATGCACCAGTGTCAATGAGAACGTAAGCAGGTAATCCACATAATAAAAACACACCTGCGATAACTCTCTCGTTCTCCTCAGCCGCCTGATCCTGGTTAAGAGCAAAGACCTGCCCTTGAGTACGCGGTCGGAGGTTAGAACCCTGAGTAGACTGTCCCTGCTGTGGCCTCTGATGAACTGAAGCCTGAGAACCAGATCCTGATCCTCCGCCCGTCTGTGGACAATCTCTCTTCATGTGGCCCAACTCACCGCACTTGTAACAAGCACCCGCAACCTTGCGACAACGCTCCGTCGGATGATCCTTCCCGCAATGCTGACACGGGCCCTTCTTCTTCCCAAAATGGTGAATTCCTCCAGATCCAGAGGAAGAAGAAGTAGATCCAGCCTTCTTGAATGCTTGGGTGCGGGGACCCAAAGAACTAGTAGGACGAGCAGACTGCATGGCTCGACCTCTCAGCAAACTGCCATCAGCCTGGCGACAGCGATTCACAAGACCCTCATACGATGTCGGATCATCGCAGACAACAACCCGATCATAAATCTCCTGATTGAGGCCCTGAAGAAAATGGTTATACTTGGCCATAGCATTGTCACTGACATGCGGAACATACGGAAGCAGCTCAAAGAACTTCTGCTGATACTCATCAACAGACAAACTTCCCTGCTTCAGATTGATCAACTCAATCGCCTTGGTCTGCAGAAGAGCTGGCGGAAAGTAAAGCAGCATGAAAGCGGCTCGGAAATCGGCCCAAAGAACTCGACCCTGTCGCTGAACTATCGGTGCAGAGGTAGACCTCCACCACTTGCGCGCACCACCCTCCAGCAAGAAATCAAGGGTATCAATCTGCTGCTCCGCCGAGCACTGAAAAGTCTTGAAGCAGCTCTCCATCCTCTCGAGCCAGTTCTCCGCAACATCCGGAGTCTCACCGCCCGAAAGAGGTTTCGGCCCCATCTGCAAGAACCGATTCATACTAAAACTCCGAGGCTCATCACAACGGTGTTGACGACGTTCTCGATGCTCTCGGCGGCGCTCCCGATCGTCGCGGATCTCCCCAGCGTCCAATGCTGCCATGACTACTAGCATCGTCGTCAAAACCAGACATCGCTAGCTACACAAGTTACTAGAGATTAAACCCAAAAGAACAGTTCCTAATCCCAAAATCTTAATGCATGCTCTGATACCATAAATGTAGTGACCCGTTCCAGAATCACCTACTAATCAGAACTTAAGCATGCAAAATTAACATTAAAACTGAATCAGGTAAAACAGCGGAAAAACAGTAATACAACCCAATCGAATCTGTAAGTACAAAATACTTAAACAACCAGATCGAACTAAATTTCAAGAACAAATACCAATAACTACAAGTCAACCTCTGCCAGCTCCCTGTCCACTCCCTCCTGGACCGTCCAATCTGAGACCTGCCCCATCGAATAGGGTGTCCAAAACAGAGATAAACCGAGGACGTGAGCATAAAACGCTCAGCACCGAAAGCATGAGTATACAAGACTATGACATGCATGTATGCAAAATGTACTGGATACCAGGATCTGGGTATATCGAAATACTGCTCAGGTAAATGACGTCAAGGTATGTAGCACTCTGCGCCGTCGCACCAGGAGGTGGCTCCCATACCAAAATAAACCTGTGGATATACCGGTGACCTGACCACCGTCGACCAACGGGGTCCAACCATCCACAACAAACGAGGGCTGAGCACCCTCTCAACAGGCTATCTCAAAGATAATCAGGCTCAACATGATTATGCAAATGCCGCATAATAAACCATGCATCATATGACAGATAATAATGCAACATATAAACATGCAACACATAGTAAAGCATACTCAATCCTGCTATCTCGGATAGTACTTTCGTACCTCAAACCAGTAGATCCTAGAAATCAGCCCTAGAATCAAGCCTGCGTCCGTAGTCAGCCCACTGATGCCGCTAGCTCCCAACTAGAGCACAGCTCCGCTACAAAACCAGTAGCTCCCCGCTAGTGCCTAAACCTCGGGAAAAGGCTAGAAACCCATCAGAAACGACTAAAACGCTCTGGAACACTCGGAATTGGCGAGTAAAAAGTGAAGCCTCGCGCCTCTATTTATAGACAACGATCGGACGATCCGATCCTCTTCGGACGATCCGATCCACTTCGGACGATCCGAACCCTGTACCCTTCGGACCTTCCGAACCCTTATCGGACGATCCGAACCCTGCATGTCTTCCACGTGTCCAGACACCTGTCTTCGGACGATCCGAACCCTGATCGGACGATCCGAACTCTGCATGTCTTCCACGTGTCCAGCCACCTGTCTTCGGACGATCCGAACCCTCTTCGGACGATTCGAACCCTATTCGGACGATCCGAACCCGGTTCGATCCTTCCGATCCCACCGAAATATAATTAATCCAATAATTAACTCAAATTAGGCATCGGGATACTACATTATCCGACTGTTGTCTTGTCTGTATGTGTACATGGCAACAGGTGGGACAGGATTAGGGTCCAGGAGATGAGGAGAGATCGTGGTAGAGTGGAGACTTCGGACTTGGATGTATATAGGGTTTTGACACTGGATATTTAGATGTTGAACCTTAGTTTATTTTGAATGCATGCAGTATAGGACTTGTATTGTATTTTATACTGATATGTATATTAGTTTGATTTCACTACTTTCCGCATTTTAAAAAAAAATTTAGACCCTGTTTTATAATTGATTAATTAGTCTCAAAGATGATTAAGAACTTGATTAGCGTCTGAGTCCCCACAATTTTAGTTCAACAGAAATTAATAGGGTGCTTGAAACACCGGCGGTGGACGATTCGTTGTATACGGCATGGGCGGCAGAACCAGATTTAGAGTTGATGATGCGCTGCATATGCTATCCGGGGTCTCCGTGGAAGACACCTGGATCGCACACCTGTTTCGCTGCAAAATATCTGCTAGTCCCGGCTGCAATATGGTATGCCTTTCTGACCACACGATTGATGCCAGTCGGGCACACGAGTGACATCCAGAGGGAAAGGGCATTGTTGATATGCACTGATCACACATATGCCGCTCAACACGGGGAAAATCATTCATTCACAGATCAAGCTGAGCATCCATAATCCAAATGTGGCGTTATTCTTTCCCCATGTTATAACCGAACTATGTGCGAGCGCTGGGGTAGTTTTTCAGGACGACGATGAGTGGCTGCCACCGACCAAGGTCCTCGATGACGCCAGCTGGCTACAGAAGACCGCAGTACGGCGGAAGGCGTTCCCTCAGTTTGGCCCTATATGGGACATTTTGACTTTTGATCCACTGCCAGAGCAGCCTCCACCACCGGCCCCGCGACCTAGACGTCGCCTTCTGCATGAGGGGATGGATGAGTTTGCTGCCTTTGCAGACCATCAATTACAGCGGCAGGCCGTGAGTCAGACGTATCAGACGGCTACTGATGCCATGCTTCGCCTATCCCTGAGCCACAACGGTGTCGACCCAGCCCTTCTCCCACCACCTATGCCAGCTTTCCCGCAGTCGTTCCATTTTCATTACGGCGATGCACCAGAGCCGGATGCTGGCATCGTTCCCCCGGAGGCGCACGAAGAGGAGGATCAGTGAGAGGGGAATCACTTCTATCCCTTCTTTTCCTTATCACATTTCGTTTCGTTTAGTTTATTTAGTTTCGTTTATTTCTATTTCTGTTGCATGCTTAAGTCATATTGCATCTGTTTTGTAATGCACTATCTGTCTCTTTTTCTATCGTCTACTGCATTGGGGACACTGCTCGACTTTAGTATTGGGGGGTGGATGGGTGTTGTGTCGTCTTTGTCATGTTGGTGCTTTGTTAGTATTGTTCGTTGGCATGTAGGTTTAGTTGTTTTGCATGTGTTTGTGTGTCAGCCGACAGTGTTTGGAGTAGTACATTGTTAGCCAAGGATGATTAGGAAGTGATTAGACATGCCCTGTCTGTCGTGTATTTGCACACCATGGTAAAGACGTACATTTTTATTTAAAACATTGAACTCTCTTTGCACAAATGTTAGAACTAGAAGCATGCATGATAAGATGGTGAAAATTTAAAAACTAAAGTGGAGAACGAAGATGTTTGAAGGTGTAAATTGAACTTGACGACATTCTCTTGAATCGAGGTATCTATCAGCATCGAAAAAAAAAGAGATAGAAAAAGATGGAGATGTAAGGTGTGGGGGAGCCGAATAAAGAAATGAAATCCTATTCCTGGGTAAAGTTGGAGATGTAAGGTGTTGATGAGCCGAATAAGGGAATGAAATCCTATTCCTGGCTAAAAATGCAAAACACGTGGATTTGAATCTGAAATGAAAAGTTCTAATATAATGCTTTCATTACTATATTCTTATTCAGAAAAAAAAAGAAATAAAAGTTGCTGATGGATACTGAGTGCAAAGGAATACAGGAGAGTGATATTTACACTAATAGGCTGATTTAAATATCTGACAATGGTTGAGAATAGATCCCTCTATCATTTGTGATGCTAGGACTAACAACACACACAAACGTTCAGGCTTTAATTGAAACGATGTCTAGACCAAGGGAAGTGCGAAGAATTGTGCTTTTGTGTTGATTGACAAGGGAATATGTTGAGTTTCGCTCAGGCTAGTTGATGGCAATGAATTCACTGTCTAGCTAATTTATGTCACATTCTGTCTTGTCACCTGTTTTGCTGGAGGGCGAGCAAAAGTTTAGTATTGGGGGTTGATATAGGTGGATTTTACTTGTTTTTCATATCGTGTTATGCCTCGTTGTGCTGCATTTATCGTTTAGACGGCATGCATTTTGTTTTATTTTAGAGTAATTTATATCTTCGTTTTGCTCATGTGTTTAGTTGGAAAAAATGCAGGAGATTCTTGCAAAACTGAAGATCAGAGGGAGAAATTCGAGAGACCTCCGCCCGGGCGCACATTCACCTCCGCCCGGGCGCATACAAGGCGTGAGAAATAATTTTGCGAGAATCATCCGCCAGGGCGGAAACTTATATCTGCCCGGGCACGCCAAAGAAAATAAAAAAGTGAAAATTTGCGAAGACCACCCGCCCGGGCATAAACATATGTCCGCCCGGGCGCATCAAGGTGTAATAAAAATCCGAGATCTGCGAAGACCTCCGCCCGGGCGCGCCTGTAATTTTGGAAAGATTTTTGGACGATTCCTTTCCTTATTTTCTGAAGTTGGATGATATGGTAGGGGTTGGAGGCACGATTTTAAAAAATTCAGACGAGATTTCAGAGCCGCCACAAGCTTTGGAGAGACTTTTGCGCTTGGATTGAAGACTCGAGGGTTCTGGGCACCATTCTTCGCGTTTTTCGTCAATTACAGTATTTCTAATTTAGTTTTCATCTTTTAAACATTGTTGTGTTTATTTTCAAAATGAATTCTAGTAGCTAATTTTTTTTTTTATAATTTGTTGGGATTTAAGGGGATCCTACCCCAAACTTTGATATAATTAATTTACATCTCGATTTCTTATTTGTTCTTGATTATACTATTGTTTTTTCGTGTTGTTAGAGCGTAGCTAACTTTAACAACGTTTTTATATTGCGAGTGAGTTCGAGAGAATAACTTGTGATAGGAACGAGTAGTATAATCCGTGGATCTACAATTTGCATAGATATATGAAATTGGATACGCGTCGATAGTTGTAGTCCTAAGGGTCAAAAACTAGGGGATTTCATAGATCGAAATGCGATTCACTCTTGATAAATAATTAAAGAGATTTAATTACTTCGTTGAGTAGAATTAGTTTGGCATAGTTTGAGAGAGTGTGTTCAATTGAATAGGAAATCCTGTCGGAAGCATATGATCATTATCGAATAAATTAATTAATTAACGAGAGGTAGGTGAACCGATATTCCCAACAAATCCATTTCTCATTGAATTTTAATCAACCATTTTAGAAATTATCTTTCATCATTTAATTATTGAATCTTTTTATTTGCATATTTGTTCAAAAATAGTAGTGTTAAAACAATCAAATCAATTTTCGTTGCTAAATGTTCAATAACTGAAAATAATAATTGTTAAATACAGTCTTCAGTGGAACGATACTCGTACTCACTTACACTATAATATAACTTGACATCGTGCACTTGCGATTAATTTTGAGCATATAAAACATAATTTTATTAAGGATTTCACAGTGCAAGTTTTGCTCGATCAGCCTCTTGCCTTGCCTATCAATCTCGATATCCTTCTGGTCCTTCTCTGCCGCCAAGGCTCTAGATACTGCAATGGCATAGGTAGTAGGACCAGCAACCATGACATCACGGCGCAAGATCGGCCGCAACCCATCCATGAAATGCCTCAGCTTCCCCTGGGCATCATTAGCTATCAGGGGTACAAAGTGACACCCCCTTCAAACTTTCTTACGAAGTCTGCCACTCTACTGTCTCCCTGTCGCAGCATCATGAACTCCCTGGTCAATCTGGATCGTAATTCTTCAGTAAAGTACTTGGAGTAAAAGACTTCCTTAAATCCGGTTCAAGTCAACGTCTGCAAATTAACTGATACTGACGCACTGTCCCACCACAGTCTGACGTCCCCTACCAGAAGGAATGTGGCACACCTAACTCTATCTATTATTGTCAGTTCCATAAAGTCAAAGATTACCTCGATGGACTTAATCCATCCCTCAGTTATCATCGGGTCAGTGGTCCCCGAAAACTCCTTTGGGTTCATCCTCTTGAACCTCTCATACACCGCCTCTGGTCGGGGCCTAGCCCCCGTATCAACTGCAGCCTAGGTTCCCAGCAAACTGTGCGAAGAACTGCGTCATGCCTGCAAGCATCTGCGCCTGCATGTCCGGAGGTGGAGGTGGAGGATTGGCCCATTCCTCGTCTCGAGGCTCTCGGTCATCTTCCCTAGCTTCACAGTTAATTAAGCGTCTAGGAGGCATATTGTTCCAATAATTTACCCAACACGTAAACCCAATATACATGAACATAATATCATTAACATACGATGCACGTAGTTTGAACTTTTAAAACATGGACATGCTGAAATCATGACTTAATGCTTAATGCAAAACATAATTCAAAACCTTAAAATTACAGACTTGAGGTGTGACTTCGTGAGCTTCTTGCAACTGACAGTAGGTATAACCCTTTACAAGAACACCGCTCTGATACTAACTGTAACGTACCGTACTTTTTACTACTTAAAATTTGCGGAAAAATTAAAAAATTTCTTAAATAAAAGGAGAACCTTCAAAATTCGATAAAATAAACTGTACGTCCCAAAAGTAGTTGCAACAAAAGATCTAAAATAAAGTTTGACAAAAGTAGTTGTTTAAAATCTCATAACCAGTAGCTTGAAATCAGAGTATTTGACTTTTCATAAGAACTTAAAAACTTGGGCGGTCTTCGGGTCTAGCCACCTGCTCAGTCCAATCCTGCTCCTTGGTCCCCACCCTTCGTCTCCTCGAAATCATCCTCACCTGTATCGATCAAGTCTAGTGAGTCTAAAGACTCAACACGTATAAACTGGAAGTAGCAAGTAATAGGTAATAAAACCACATGCGACTTCAAATAGTGCATACATACTTGAACTTGAAAGTTCGTATAAAAGCTTGAACTTACATATATACATAGACGTGCAATAACGTGAAACTTTTCTTAAACATGCTTGCATACTTGTACATACATAACTTCATCATTTTGCGTAGAGGCATCTTTCAAAGCAAGTGACCCTTACGCCTGATCAGACTAAACCACAGTACTAGCCTGACAGGGTTGAACCACTGCCATATACATGAGATACCCGTTCATGCTTTAACGGGTGGATTGGTCCTCGTTCATGCTTTAGCGCTTTCCAATCCTGATCTAAACCCGTTCATGCTTTAACAGGGTGGAGAGGTCCTCGGCCACGTTCACCGACTTCCAAACCCATTCATAAATTGGTCACAAGACATTTAGCATACCTCAAAAACTTTAAAATGTTTTCTTTGCACGTCAACATACTTACTTGGCGTTGAGAGATTCATTGGATCTTGCTTGGGGCCACTGCTGCACATTCTATTATGAGTTCAAACACTTATCTTGCATGACATATATGTAAGTAACTCGTGCTCTCCACTGAAGTAAATAAATAGCTTATGACATTCTAGATCACTCGTGACTTGACCTCGTTTAATTATCGTCCTAAAGCATAGCATAGAACCCCAAAATAAATCCTATGTTCTATATTCATAACAACAAAACGAATCCTATATTTTATATTCAAATTTGGAAAAAAAATTAAAGAGGACGGTACACGGACCCCGTGTAGGGGTCCGTGTACGGGTCCGGGTAGGCACTGAAATTTCGTATGAAGGAAAAAGGACACGGACTCCGTGCTGGGATCAGGGAAGGAGTCCGGGTACCCTCTCTATTTGGAAATTCACGAAAATTCACTAACTTAATCATTCACCCTTTCAATCCAAGCCTAAGGACCATGAACCAATACCTCGAGACTCATCCTATGATGCTATTACATTGATTCAAACCCGTACAAACACCCCAAACATCGACAAGCAACTACAATACAACAATAACCCGTAATTCGACATCGTTTAGCTTCCTAAGACTTCTATTGCATCCCAAGCCAATCCTAACCCAAACGAACCACCAAATAACGCCTAAATACCTCTCATAACATATCTAAATGCAGCAACGATCACCAGTCGATCCCCAACGAAGCCTGCAACAATAAAACCTCAAGAACACGTCAATGTCATAATTTTTCAGAAACGTAGTTTGAGCAGTCCCACAAAAACCATTATAACTCACTCAATTGTTATCCAAATAATTCGAATTTACTGTCAAATCGAAGGTATCAAAAAGTTCTACGTTTTATGTGTTGAACGTTTTCCCAGAAAATCGACCGAAAAGTCGCAGTATTTAATTTGACAGCAAAATTCGAGTTTTAGATCTAAAAATTATTTCAAAACCGATCCAACCATGTTTGCTCAAACTTCTTCATAACATCCACACGTTTTTCACACAATTAAAATAAAAATCATTACTATGACAAGATCGATGCAGAAACGAAAGTGTATACGTGCCTTTTGATATGAAAAACTCACAATACGGTGATACCGAAGCAGAGACGGAGCGAGGCTTGATCCGGGATGAACGTGGCACGAATTTCTTGCAATAAAATCACCGAAAACTTGCTGGGAAATCGAAGGAAAGGGGAGGCTGCTCTTCTCTCAAGAACCCTAGGTTTTTTTAAAAAAAATCTGAAATTGTGTGTGTGTATGTGCGTGTGTGTCGTTTATAGGTGTGCGTAATAGTGTGTGTGTGTGTGTGTGTGTGTGTTTTAATATAATTAAGGGAAAAGATTGTTTAATTAGGAGTTAATAAGGCTAATTAAAAATGCTAATCAAAATACTAATAAATGCTAATAAAATGTTAATCAAACACTAACTTAACAATTCCTTTAATTGAAATAAATGCACACTAATTTTATTAAATTCTCCTTTTTACCAAAATAAATTGCACACCAACTTTAAAAGTTTTAAAAATTCTAAACTCATTAAATAAGTCAATTAGACTTGAAAAATGATAAAACATAATAATTCATTTGAAATACCCCAAACTCAAATTAAAATAAAACACCACATTTTAAAATTGTCAAAATCATTACCGGTCTCTATTCCTCGGTCCCGCATCGAATAATCGCCTGAAACATGAAACTAGAAAAGCATTTTAACGTGCATCACCAAACATAAATAATTTAAAATAATGCATTTAAATAAATCACGCACGGTTAATACTCACTTTAAATTTAAATAACTGATTTATCAATTAAATAAATGCATGATTTTACGTGTACTGAATTTGTGAACTACAATTGAAGTTTTTTTTGAAAAATAATATTTAAAATATATGTATTGAATATTTGAATGTTGAAAATAAACATTGTAAATATTGAAAATTAATGTGTGATAATGTATGTAATGATGAATTTATTTTTGGATTATTTGAAAAGAAATTCTATAAATAGATCTTTCATTTGTGAAGAAAATCACAATTGAATAGAGATAAATTTTTTATAAAGTGTGTAGTTTGGTAAATTTTGAGAGCTTAAAATTTTTACTTTTTACCATAAATTTTTACTTTTCATAACACGTTATCAGCACGAAGCTGTAAAATTCCTCCATATTTTTCCAAACTCCAAAACAGAAAAAAAAGATAACAAAAGTAATAATATTTATTTTATTGTTTATTTATTTATTGTGTATATATTTAATATAATGTTATTATATAATAAATATCATAAATAATAAAAAAATTCAAAAAACTTGTTATAAATCCTGTGAAGATGTTAAGACGACATCACACACTCCCGGTAAGGGATACGACAAGTATAAAAGCCTATAAGATTTTTAAACAAAATAGCTTATGACACTTCATTATAATAATCTGATATGATATACATAATTATTTAAACATGACTAATATTATATACGTCATATTATTACCATAAATTATACAAATACATACATTTATTTTTTTGTACACCAACGGTCATAAACGGTAACAAAACGGCTAGTTTTTGCCCTATAAATATGATATCACAAACACATTCAATCACTCAAACTTTCTCTTCTTCTCTAAACAGTTATTCTTCATCAAATTATCGAAGAAAAAAAAGATGGCTTTCTCAAGGTTATTTTTAATTATTTTGGTTATAATACTCACAAGTCTTGTATTTATCAGAGAATATCCTCCTTGTGTGTTTTCTTTATTTTTATGAATGTTTGTACTTGTTGTTTATCCATTACTTTGTATTGCAATATTTATTAACTAATAAAATGCATCGTAATTTTTTTTAGTACTATCATGTCAAACTTGGCAAAGCTGGAATTCATTGCTCTTGATATTACGGGGAAAAATTATATGCCATGAACTCTCGATGTAGAAATGCATCTTGAGTTATTGGGTCTAAATGAGATCATAAAAGAAAATGGCATATTCACAGCACAAGAAAAGGCAAAAAGCCATGATATTTTTGCGTCGACATCTCGACGAGGGATTAAAATGTGAATATCTAATTGAGAAAGATCACATGGCTTTGTGGAAGAGATTAAAATAAATATTCGAACATATAAGGAAAGTTATACTTCCGACCGCCCGGGATGAATGGAAGACGTTGCGATTCTAAGATTTTTAAAAATTCAGTGATTACAACTCGGCGATGTATAGAATAATCTTGCAATTGAAATTTTGTGGGCACGAGATTACTGAATTGGGAATTCTTGAAAAAATATTTTTCACTTTTCACGCATCGAATATAACTCTACATCAACAATATAGAGTGCGTGGATTTTTGAGATATTCTGAACTTATCACCTATCTCCTTGTGGCAGAAAAAAATAATGAGCTGTTAATGAGGAATAATCAGGCACGACCCAGTGGTTCAACGGCATTTCCTGAAATAAATGTTGTAAGCAAAAATGAATTTAAATCTGGAAACCAAAATCAAAGTTATAAACAATATTTTGGTCGAGAAAGAAATCGAGGTCATGGTCGTGGACGTAGAAGTGGAAGTGGTCGTGGTCGTGGACGCGGCCGTGGTTTCGAAAATAATCGAGATATTCACTTCTATAACTCATCTCAAAAGAACGTCCCAAACCATCCACTGAAAAGACATCATGAGAATATGAGTGTTAATGAGAATCACTCCAAAAGATTTGAAAGTTCTTGTTTTAGATGTGGTATTCTAGGACATTGGTCTCGTATTTGTCGAGCCTTTGAGTACCTTTGAAAACTTTATAAAGAATCAATAAAGGAGAAAGAAAAGGAGACCAGCTTCACCGAACACAGTGAACCTTTGAGTGATTCAGCTTATTTTGATACTGGAGATTTTTTGATTGATTTCTCAGACAATGATCAATTTGCTGGTGGAATAAATATGTAAAATATTTTATTTTTTCATGTACTTGTATGATAATGTTTTATCGTGTGTTATATTTTTACATGTGTATTGTATTTTATTTTATTTTTATAATGTATTGTCAGTAATTTTATTTCATTACATATTTTTTTGAAGTTCAAATATGGAAAAAGCTATGAACAAAGCTGAAGATTGCATACATGATAGTGATATAACGCACACTATCCTCCGAGATAAAAGATATTTCTTGGAACTAAAACCAACAAAAACAATGGTAAATATAATATCAGGTCCTGTAGACTTGATTAAAGGTTGTGGTAAAGCACAATTTTTGTTACCTAATGGTACAAATTTTTTTATCAATGATGTTTTGTATTCACCACAATCGAAAAGAAATTTATTGAGTTTTAATGATATATATTCTCATGGGTATGATACTCAAACAATGAATGAAGGGAATGCGAAATATATGTGTCTTACCACATATAAATCAGGAAATAAATATGTGATTGAAAAACTACCAATGCTCCCTACTGGTTTGCATTATACACATATAAATCCCATTGAATCAAACATGGTAGTTGATAATTCTTCAATATTAACCAATTGGCATGATCGATTAGGGACATCATGGTTCAACAATGATGCGAAGAATTATAGAAAATACACATGGTCATCCGCTGAAAAACCAAAAGATCTTTCAGAATAATAAGTTTCAATGTAAAGCATGTTATCTTGGAAAACTTATTATAAAACTATCACCAGCCAAAATCCAAACTGAATCACCAATGTTTCTTGAACGTATTCAGGTTGCTATTTGTGGACCAATTCATCCACCATATGGACCATTTAGATACTTTATGGTATTGATTGATGCCTCCAGCAGTTGGTCACATGTATGTTTATTGTCAACTAGAAATGTTGCATTTGTAAGATTACTTGCTCAAATAATAAAATTGAGGAATCAATTTCTCGATTATACAATCAAGAAAATTAGACTTGATAATGCTGGTGAATTCACTTCCCAGACTTTCAATGATTATTGTAAGTCTATGGGAATCACTGTTGAGCATCATGTTGCTCATCTGCATACACAGAATGGAGTGGCTGAATCATTGATTAAACGTCTGCAACTGATTGCTAGACCAATGATTATGAAAACAAAGCTACATATTTCTATTTGGGGACATCCAATTTTACATGCCGCTGCAGTAATTCGCATCAAACCAAGTGCATATCATAAATACTCTCCATTGCAGCTGGCATTTGGTAAAGAACCAGACATTTCTCATCTGATAATTTTTGGATGTATGGTGTATGTGCATATTGTACCACTTCAACGAAAGAAAATGAGACCTTAAAGAAAGATTGGATTTATATCGGTTATGAGAGTCCATCAATCATTCGATATCTTGAACCTCAGACAGGCGACGTGTTCACAATACGTTTTGCTGATTGTCATTTTAATGAGAAAATCTTCCCAATGTTAGGGGGAAAAAACATACAGAAAAAGAAATTACATGGTATGTATCACCATTGTTACATCTGGATCCAAGAACAAAACAATGTGAAAAAGATGTAAAAACAAATTGTGCACTTGCAAAGAATAGCAAATCAAATACCAGATGTATTTACAGATGAAAAAGGTGTAACTAAATCATATATACGTGATGTAAATGCTTCTGCTCGAACTGAAATTCCAAAGAAACAAATTGAAAAACTCATGATGTCATAAAACGCCTGAAGCGGGAAGGCCAGTCGGTTCCAAGGATAAAAATCCTCGAAAAAGAAAATTCATAGAGAAATACGATGATCACAAAATAGAGAATGATGTTCCTGAAGAAACACATGATGATCATAAAATAGAGAATCATGTTCGTGAAGAAACACATGATGATGAAAATGTTATGTCAGAACCACAAACTGACGAGAATCGTAAAATCTCTATTAATTATATTAATACTGGAAAATATGAAATCAAAAAGATATAGAAGAAATTGATGATATATTTTCTTATAATGTGGCAATCGACATCATAAATGTTAATGAAGATCATGTACCAAAATCTTTTGTTTAATGTAAAAATCAGCATGATTGGATAAAATGGAAAGATGTCATCCATGTTGAATTGGATTCGCTAAATAAACGTAATGTTTTTAGACCTATAGTCCTTACACCTGAAGGTGTAAAACCTGTTGGATGCAAATGGATTTTTATTCGAAAGCGAAATGAGAAAAATGAAATAGTAAGATATAAAGCTCGACTTATTGCATAAGGTTTTTCTCAAAGGCCTGGAATTGATTATGAAGAAACGTATTCTCCCGTGATTGATGCAATTACGTTTCGGTATTTGATTAACTTGGCGGTATCTGAAAATTTAGAAATACGTTTTATGGATGTTGTTACAGCTTACTTATATAGATCACTTGAAGGATTGAAGATTCCTTAAACACAAAGTTCAAAACCCATAGAATATTATTCTGTGAAATTACAAAGATCATTATATGGGTTAAAGTAATCCGGTCGAATGTGGTATAATCGGCTAAGTGATCACTTGATGAAAAAGAGATATGTAAATAATTCAATATGCCCTTGTGGTTTCATTAAGAAAACAACATCTGATTGCGTAATTATTGCTGTATATGTTGATGATTTAAACATCATTAGAACGAATAAGGAAATTCAAGATGTTGTGTCATACTTGAAGGAAGAATTTGAAATGAAGGATCTTGGAAAAACCAAGTATTGTCTGGGTTTACAAATTGAACAAAAAGAATGTGGAATATTTGTTCACCAGACAAATTATACAGAGAAGATCCTTAAATTTTTTCATATGGATAATCAAATCCTTTAAGTACTCCAATGGTTGTTAAATCATTAAACATAGAAAATGATCCATTCCGTCCATGTGAAGATGATGAAGATATTCTTGGTCCAGAAGTACCATATCTAAGTGCTATCGGTGCCCTTATGTATCTTACAAATTGTACAAGGCCTGATATACCTTTTGCCGTAAATTTATTGGCAAGATTTAACACATATCCAACAAAGAGACACTGGAACGGAATTAAACATATATTCGGTTATCTACGAGGAACGACAAACTTGGGACTTTTGTATTCAAAAGATGCTAATCCAAGTATAATTGGTTATGTCGATGTTGGATACTTATCTGATCCACATAAGACACGTTCTCAAACTGGATATGTATTTACTCATGGAGGCACTGCAATTTCTTGGCGTTCACAGAAACAAACACTCGTAACATCTTCATCAAATCATGCCAAGATTATTGTACTACATGAAGCAAGCTGTGAATGTGTATGGTTAAAATCAATGAGCCAACATATCCAAATCTCATGCAGACTATCATTCAACGAGAAGCCTGTGATACTGTATGAAGATAATGTTGCATGTGTTGCTCAAATGAAAGAAGGATACATAAAAAGCGATAGAACTAAACATATTCCTCCTAAGTTCTTCGCATTCACCAAGGAGCTTGAGAAGAATAAATATATTGATGTTCGTCATATTTAATCAAGTAAAAACTCATTAGATCTTTTCACAAAGGCACTTCCTACGACAATATTCAGAAAACAAATATATAATATTGGGATGCACAATCTACGAAATTTGTGAAGAATTGTTAGTGTCAACATGAGGGGGAGTTTACGTGACTGCACTCTTTTTCCTTTATTATGATTTTTATCCCAATGTGTTTTTTCTAGTAAGGTTTTTAACGAGACAGTATAAAAACACGTAATGAAGACAATCATTATAATCATCATCACAAGGAGAGTGTTGAAAATTAATATTTAAAATATGTGTATTGAATATTTGAATGTTGAATATTTGAATGTTGAAAATAAGAGTTGTAAATATTGAAAATTAGTGTGTGATGATGTATGTAATGATGAATTTATTTTTGGATTATTTGTAAAAAAATTATATAAATAGATCTCTCATTTGTGAAGAAAATCACAATTGAGTAGAATTTTTTTTTTTATAAAGTGTGTAGTTTGGTAAATTTTGAAACTTTAAGATTTTTATTTTTTACCATAAATTTTTACTTGTTCATAACATTTTTCAAGTGTTGGAATAAAAAACAATCATTTAACAAATAAAAGAAATATGAAACTACCATAAGAGGGTAAATTTTTAAGAAAATAATTTATTTCGTATTTCAAGAAAACATTTTGTTTGTCCAATATTTTTTCCTCTTTTAATCTTTTTTAACTACTGATAATCCTTAAGCTATAAAGGATTTATTTTGTCATATTTGTTCTTATATGATGTTTTTACTCCATATTTTGTATTTATTTAGTTTAATTTTATATTGCTTATAAATTTGACCAAAATGTGGGAAAAACTTAATTTTGGAAATGAACTCCAGAAATTTAATACCACATAGAAAAGACCTCGAAAAAGGTTGAAGAAGCGGACAAGGATTCGCAATAATTAAGAATATAACTAGAAGAGGGTTTTGCCTTAATTATTTCCCAAGTGATATTACTCCAAAAACAACAAAATATTAAAAAAGAAAATAAAATAAGAACAAAAAAATTTATTCCTCGACGCGTGAACCACTAATTTGAAAAGAGATTTGCAATTCCTTGGATAAACCCACGCGAGTCCTCAACTTTCGGGGATAAAAAAGATTCTTATCGGACTCTACTTTTGGAATTTTTGGAAATATGTTTCGGCTAACTCGGACATGTTCAGTCCCAGAAGCTGATATCCAACCTTAACTCATTCAACCACGCTAAGAACCTCTTCCTCTTTGGCGGACACGAAGCATCAGCGGAACTCTACCCGTTGGGGGGGATCGCGAATTCCTAGTCAGGAGGATTCCGCCCCCCCCTATGGCGACTTGGCGGCGAAGAAAAAAGTAGGCAGAAGGACGACTCTTTTATTGTACTGAATCAGAGAAAATATGATAAGATATTGGAAGGGTACAAGTACATCTGTGCATGTTTGATGATATGTCTCTAAAGTTAAAAAAAAAAGACAATTAATATTAATAAATAAACAAAAACTAAATATCAAATGCGCTAGGCGGTTAGTAACGCCTACCCTTTTTTAGAACAATGTTCAATACTAAGCAACTTTTATTGCAAACCAATGAGTAACACCGAAACCAACATACCATCATACAACGAAAATCCTCTTAAAACGCTAATTAGTGATAAACGCACATCGAAAAAAATTATCAATGAACCAAACATTTAACATTCCCAGAAAGCTTGATTACGTCTTGACAACTTCCTTTACTCCCTTCAATTTTTCTTCAAAGCATTTTCACGACAAGGCTAATGCACAATACCTGAGGTGTTATACAATGAAAGTCATTTCCTCGTCCACCTTGGAATTTCAATTCAAATACAAGATTATGATCATTCAATATTTTGATGTTCGTACGGTAGATCACATAAAGGAAATACCACCTTTAATTCTGAAGCAAGTTACAACCTTTATATCTTAGCGGCCAGATCAGGCATTTATTCTCATATACCTATTAGGATCAAAAGAGAGAATAAATAATACTCGATATTAATGAGAGCTGATAATCTCAGTTTCACGCCAAAATGCAAAATGGCATATACTATAATATAATTTCTCCTCCTACGTTGCAAGTTCGAGTTTCAAAACAATTTTACCAAATCACTGGTTAACAAATAAAGGGACAACAATGAAATGATACCTATATATTTTGAGGTGTGCGAAGGCCATCTCCTTCATCGTAATTTATTTTTACAATAAGTGCATAACAAAAGTTTTGGCGGATTCCGACCAGAATGCAAACATTTCCAAACTCCAGGAATGGTGTACGTGATTAAGATCCTCAGCATCGAGATTTTTCAAAGTTTCTTTTTTTTTTTTTGGGTGGGGGTAGATGTAATGAGTAACTGACAACCTTCCGGAGAAGGGGAAGAAAATACCCACTGCACTATCAGAGGCCAATCTCGAGCTCCTTGGTATTAAATCTGAATGACAGGGTAAAGAGACAGAAAAGACTACGTACCATTCAAGGAAACCAGTAATCTATGACTGCAGGTATTTTAAATCATTCCAAATTTCAATTATACTAGCAGTGGCTAGGAGTTCTCTTTCTTCCAATCAATAAAATCTTCCATCTATTTGTTAGCATTACGTTGAGATTAGGTTTACGGATGAATGGTTTCCGAATTTTGATTCTAACAGTAGCCTAAAAACATAAGCTAATAATCAACAAACTCAAAACAAAAAGCCAAAAAACAGAGCAAATACCTAAATCGTCTTAGAATGTAGCAGCCCAAAGTGCTCCAGATCAACTGGAAAACGCAAAGGGCCTAAAAGGTCAGCAGCATCAATAGCACAATAAAGAAACTTCCTGAATACCCAACAGATGGACGATATTGACTGAAAACTTTCATGAATCATATTGGTTATTGCAACCAGTAAAATCGATTTGGTTATTTCACTGGTCAAACTTCATCTCAGTATATCTGCATACCAAGAACTGCATTGATCAGGATTCATATATAAAAAGTGTAGGAGGTATAATAATCCCCACTTGCCTGCGAGTATTCTTTTGCCTTTGCCCAGACTCATCATTTGCAAGCTCTGCAGATCCTACTTTATTTTCTTTGCTGCAACAACAATTGTCAGGGTCATTGTTTCCCGTTGCATCAATTCATCAAATCACAGTTGTGGCATTAAAACATAGAAAGAATACAAGAACTCCAAACAAGAAAGCTAAAATGCAAAACACCAGAGATCGAAACAAAATAAAGGAATATGAAATCTAGTAAATATATCACATGAATAGTATCGAGGTGATGCTGGATACAAGCAACAATGGAAGTGTCCTATCTACCTTGAGGTAGCTGTAATGGTAGACACCTTTCCAGATGGTTGAGTATGAAACAAACCATCAGCAGTGATAAATGGAGGGCGATACTGTGCCCCCAATGCTCCAGCAGCACCAGCTATGACAGGTAACCTGGATATTATAGAAACAATGACTAATTGAAACAGTTGTTAAAGAACTGGAATCCCGAAATCCGGATTTCTATAACTATAAAAAATGTTGACGAAAATAATTTTGGAACCACTAAGCTATCAATCTCGTGGACTTCATAGAGCAAATCAGAGTAATTAAAAACTGAAAAATCAGCAACTATTACCAAGTCATTTCAGAAGACCCTAATCCAAGTTGTGGTTGACCAACATATCCAGGAAAAGCCATGCCAACTGCAGGAACTCCCATTCCACCGGAATGCTTGCCTCCAAATTGCATGACTGAATCATCCAAAAATAATAAACATCAGGAAAAGTAAAACTAATGAAAGAGAGATGCAGCAGACTCATAATCAAATCATTTAGAAAAAAAGGGAAAAAGGAAATCTTAAGTTTCTCATGTAAGCACATGTACAAAATTATCAAAGAATAAAATAGATAAGCAATTTGGAGGTCCTTTTGGGAGTAAATGACAGCTACAATTTAAAATAATTGTATATGAATGAAACTAGCTGTTTTATGCACTTGAAATTTAGGAACTGCATTCCTAGATTCACATTAAAATTCCTTCTCTCTCTGGAAGACGCCATAGAGGGTAAATTACCTGGCAGGAAAGATGAAAAGTTTTGATCACCATGAACAGCTCCCAGATTGCCAGAGGCACCCAGGAAATGAGCTCCGCCATACAGAAAGGAACTCCTGCTTTGCACATTGCTTTTTTCTGTTCCTGTAGCAACCAATGCAGTCGTGGATTTACTGTATTCTGAAGGATACTCCAGCTTGCTAGATTCAAGCACAGCCATCTTTGGTGGAGAAGAAGCACGTGAACCACTGGGCACACGTGCAAACTGCTGATCAGGAGTTTGTACAGAAGATTGAGCATGAGACTGACCAGGATATCTGGGAACAGTTTGTAGCTGGCTTTGTGTAGGGACTCTGTTGACTTGGTTATTAGAGTATGTTGGTTGATAGGCCAATTTTGTCGAGGAAGTTTTTCCTCTTCCATGACCCCTCATTTGAGGTTGAGTAGCATTAGTAGAGAGAGAGCTAGACGCCGGCAGATGCATAATGTTTGAAGGCTTCCTTGACGTTGCAGAAAGTGAATCATCAATGGCAAGCTTCTCAACACCAACAGAATCAACTATACTCTTCCCCTTCAGCATCGCAGAAGATTGTGTCACATTAAAACTCTCATCTACGACTGATTGCTGACTATTTCGATTGCTCATGTCAGCTTGGACATCACTCTTGTGTTCTATAGCATTATGCTTTGTAGAAGAACCAGAGGGATAAAATGGAGGAGAAGCAATGCTCAAATTAGAAGCAAATCCTTGTTTCCTAGGCAGATTCATGCCCATCTCTACATTTGAAGCCGATTCGTTGGTTTTAACAGAAATAACATAGGAAGGCTTCTCAGCAGATTTCCTAGATCTACAAATAAAAATTAAACAGCGAGAAAATGACAAATACAAAAGGGAAAAAAAAGCAAGAGAAAAGTAGTCAACTCACTGTTTATTTTGTGTGCGAGATCCCTCATTGTTGTTTTTCAAAGATGGCTGATACCTCCCGGGTCCTCGACCTCTCGTTCTCTTAGGAGCATTATCAAGATTATTATTACTTTGAGAGCTATTATTAGAGTAATCATGGGACCTATATCCTCGCGCATACCCAAAGCCTGCGCCTCTATTTCTACCACGACCTCGAAAACTTCCCCTTGATCCTCTCCGCTGAAGATATTAATATGTGTAAGCCAGAATGAAAAAAAATGTGCAATCAAAATTAGTAGGGCATAAGAAAAATATCCACCTCTTCATAATGCCTTTCAGGCGTAGTTAGCTCCTCAAACATATCATGCCCCCATTTCCTGTTATCTTTAGATTCCCATAGCTTTCTTCCGGCCAGCATTCGCCTAAATACAAGAAAATTCAAAATGAGGACTGGTTTCTAAATGAATTTATTTTCCTCTCAATAGAACGTTTTAACACAAGTTAGAAATTTTATTACAAATCATTAGTCAAAGATCATTAGTCAAATTGAATCCAAAATGTTTTCATCCCCTCTCCCAAAGCAGATGGTGGAATATAACTGTATAGCAAGAACCTAAAATTGAATTAGCATATTATTTCAAAGAAAAACTTAAAATGCTATAGCTGCAGCCCTACCAAACAAACAAACAACATGATATAGAAAGCTTCATTTTAAAAGATAAACTTAATACTGGCCAAAAGACCGCCATTAAGGAACAACAAATATCAGTCATTTTGAGGTCCAATAATCCAAACTTTCGACGACCAAACATTGTATCAATTCAACCCAAAATCCAAGAAAAGAACTTGATACCTGTTTCTTCCACGAGTGTTGTCTTGGAACCTGTCATCGTGCATGTAAAATGCACCCGCCGTAGGTACTGCATATGGCTCAATCTCCTTCTTCTCTACCTCATGCCCATCACCGTCAACACGAATTTCTTCATTAGTCTCAGCCTCATTCTTAACCACTATCTCATCCCCCATATCTCCGTCAACCCCAGCATCCACCGGCACAACCAACACACTGCCGCCACCAATCTCACTTCCTCTCTCTCCATATTTCGCCTCCTCTATTTCCTCTTCCACATACTCCTCATCCAAATCATAATAATCTTCCTCCTCCAAATCATCCTCATACTCCGCGGCAGCACCTTCTGATTCTCCATCAAATTCATCAACCCTCCGCACAGTCTTCACTCCGCCATCCTCCCCTCCCTCTACCTCCTCCTCATCATCACTAGCTTCCCTCCTCCGCATCTTCAGCGACATCTTCGTCTCCTCCGGATCGCTCTCGTACTCAATGTGCTCCTCCGCCATCACTCCACCACTCATACAAGCCAATCAATTCAATCCCACAGGACTCGAAACATCGAACCGGTTCAAATATTAGGGTTTTGGGTTATCAAATCAAATCAAAAACCCTAAACAACAATACTCCTGGAATTAAAGCATTGACTCGATTGCAATAACCGATCAGATTAGGTTTTATATGTATATATATATATACAGAGAGAGAGAGACGGGGAAGATGTGATCATGTGATGTGCGTTCGCTAATCAATCCATACAACTAATTTATGGAATTTCAATTTCAATATTTAATGGGTTGCACTTTAAATATGGGCCCTCTCTGGAGTTTAGCCCATTATTATTATGGGTCTTTTAGATTAGCATGTTATATTTCATAAGATTTGAATACTTTCTTATTTTTTTAATAAAATAATGAGATTTCGAGAATATTGCTCATTCTTTGAAGTAAAAGACTCGTGTTCAAAATGGGACTAATTCCTTCGAGAAATTCATATGTTTGAAATGAATAATATGTACATAAGAAGTTCAGGCAGAGAGAATCATTATTTTAGTGTGTGTAATGAAACGTCCTCCCTCTACTTTTTACGTAACGCCTCAAATTCGACGATTGTCCTCACTGTACAAAGGCGAGTCTTTCCAGCGTGCTTATGTCCTCACTCACACGTATCCTAGGAAACTTCTCAAGGGTTCATCATCCCAGAATTGCCCCAAGTTAAACACGCTTAACTTTGGAGTTCTTATGTAATGAGTTACCGAAAAGAAGATGCACCTTCTTGATATGAGTAGTATATATCAAATCTTTTAAGACATCATCAACTGCACAGTCTCATACCTAAACAGTTTCGGAATCCCTCTCCTTCCGGTGTAAGATCGGTTCATTCATGTTCTCTCCGCCTAGAAGCCTGTCAGGAGCCGCTCATTGTCCGTGCAACCTCATGGAACCGACGATCACCCCCCGCCCTCTTCGGCCGCGGGCCTCACATGCCCACCAGCTTCCGCTTAGTTCATCCTCAAACCACATCGTACTAGGAGAGGTCGGCTCTGATACCAATTGAAACGTCTACTGCTTAAAAATGCTACTTTTTGACAAGCTCATTTCTCAAAATTTCGTAAATCAGGCACACATGCAACGTTGCTGAAAATTTCACCTTTAAAAAATTTGTAGAACCCGTAAATTAGACTACGTATAAGCCATGCATAATTCTAATATTTAAATTAAAATGATTTCTATTGCATGAGTATTTAAATTCTTTTCTTTAAACTTATTTATTTCATGCAGTAGTTTAGTTGCTATCTTTTCAATTAAATAAGTGAGGCCGGACTGGAGTTGGAGTAAAGAGATAAATTTTAATATTAAGAAAACATTCCTAAAATTTATTTAAGATAAATAATAAGTTAATTTAAAATAAAAGAAGGTTTAAATAATTATTTAAATAAGTTGAGTTAAGTAGTAAATATAGTTCAATAATTAATTTCTTAATTCTCTAAAATATTTAATGGGTAGATAAAACACTAGAGATTTAAAATTCAATAATTAAGAAATATTTTCCCTTTATTCTTCTTAAGATTTTCGGCCCTCTTTATTTAATATAAAAATAGTTTTCAATCCAATTATTTAATATCTTCCTTACCCATTTTCTTGGGAGATAATTCTATCATACTTAATCTTCAATAATTAATATTTAAACAATTTCTCCCCCCTACTTTATTTATAAAAATCGGCCATCACCTTTAATTAATTTAAAAATATTTGTCAACCTATTTCTTTAAAATCTTTCCTTATCTTTTTTTGTTAGATAATTCCATAAAAATTTAATCTCCACTAATTAATATTCAAGAAATATTCCACCCCATTTTACAAGCTTAAAATCGGCCATCCCCTATTTTAAAAGATTTATTTTTAATTTACAACTCACAATTTAGTTGACTTCCTTCCTTAACAATATTCAGGAGATAAATCCCTCACCTTTTAATTCCCTAATAACTATTAATTAAACATTTTCCACCCCACTTTGCTAGAAAATTTCGGTCACCACAATTTAAAATATTTGAATTTGTTTAAACAACTCACTTTTGATTCATTTCCCTAATCTTTTCCTTGGTATGATATCCATTCCTTTTATTCACCAATAATTAGTAATTAAGAAATATACCTACCTTGGTTTTATCTAGCAAATAATCGGCCACTCACCTCTCCAATATTCCTCAAAAAAAATCCCTTGATATCATATCCTTTCTATCTCCAAGCAAACTCAAAGAAAGCAATATTTGTTTTACCTTTTTATCTCCCACATATCTTGCAATTTCCATTCATTTCTCCTAACCTTTTTCCCTCCCCTCACCACCGAAATTCAGAGCAACTTTCAGAGTGAATATTGTGAGGAAAAACCGTGAGAAAAGTTAGAGAATAGAAGAGAGAAAAGTGAGAAAAACTAATAAGCAAAGGGCACTCCTCCTCTGCGCCGCATCGTCACTCGTTTGTTTTTCTTTCAAAAACAAAATATCCAGGCATGCATATACCATCTCTTGCTCTTCAATCAAGTTGTATTTATATTTTTATAAACCAACATGCGAGCATGAATCATGAAAAACCGAAATATGGACATCAACTTTTGTCAAATTCTGCACAGATTTTTTTATTCCCTTGTGCTTCACGTTTCTGTTTTTTATGATGGTTCAGGGTTCGGCTCGTGTCCAGGCTCCCAAGCTGCATCTAGACATGTTCTAGGACATGTTAGGATCATATTGGGCCATTCGTTCAAGCCCCATGTACGCTGGAAACTTAGAAATACAACAACTCATCCAATAAGCCATTCTTGAGTTCGAAAATTCTGTTCTTGTTGACAAGGGAGATGGATCTGATCTTGGCAACCCTAGGGCCTATAGCCATGGTTAGAACATCTCCTTGTGATGTCTAAGACATGACCAATTCGCCCTTTCGAGGCTTGGTCCATGGTGGAGTCGGTTTTCAAATAAAAGATACAAGAACAGCCCCACCCCCCTTCGTCCCCTTCACTTTTTACAACAAGCGTAGTTCGGTTTGTGGTGTTGGTGTGGATCTTGGTTGGCTCTATAGCCCTTGGCCACGGTTCATACAATACCCCTTGATTTCTAGATCATGCCATGGTCAATCAAATGGCCACTGGAAGGATCCATGACAGCGAGAACCACAGCAACAACCCACGCGCAGGTTTAGTGTTCGGGTGGGATGTATGGCATGTTTCGGCTATGGTTCGAATTGTGGCTGGCCTAGGGCCCTTATCCATGGTTCAAACCATTCTTTAGGATGTTGGTAAGAGGTTCTGGTCGGTGGTTCAAGCCCCAATGGCCATTAGCCTCGCAAACAACGCAAGGAAATGCTCACGCACGCTGCTGTATTTTTGACAGCAAGTGTGCTGCGGTTCAGAGGTGTATTTCGGGATCTTGGTTGGCTTTTAGCCTATGGCCTTTGACTGGACAGTTCCTCATCAAGTTAGGATGGTCATGTTTTTGGCGGTTCGTGATTCGGATCAGTTTAGAGGTCGTACTAGAATTTACGGTGCAATGTGCCAAAGTGATACTCGAAAGAGAGTTTCATGTTTTGGCCTCCCTTCACCAAACTTTCGAGTACTGTAATTGTAGGAGCATTATTTCATCAGTTTAGGTGTATTTTGATCGTGAATAAATGATGATTCGGTGTTGGTTCGGGTTGACACGGAGTCATGATTAAATACTGAGTCATTAGGCGTAATTGTCTCGTTTTTGGAGTCAATCACAAAGTTTGGTCAAGTTAAACCATTTGCATATTTTTCATGTGAGATTTAGGTCGCAGCGAGCCTGGGAACGATCCAATCCATGTGGTAAAATTATTACAGGATATTTAATTATGCGACTAATTATTTTACGTGCATAAAAATATATAAAATATTCATTTTTGAGATTTATGCGATATTGCTTGTTGTCACTTCACTGTCATGGGATTATTGCTTCACCCGGTGGTCACTTACCGGTCATTTCAGTTCAGTTCCACCCAGTATACTATGGCATTAGTCTGATCAGACGCTCATTACTTCACCCGGTGGTCACTTACCAGTTCAGTTCAGAGCAGTTCATGGGGCCACTTGCGTAGAACATAATCTCAACAGTAAAACTACGACATGTTATTTTATGACAGGGCTCTACGGAGCAAACATTTTTACTTATGATTTTCAGTTCAGTTAGGCACATATTATAATAATTCATGACACGATATTTTACGTTATGCCTCACGACACGATATTTTCACTTTACATGCGATTTTATTATTTATTTACTTGTTATGTACGATATATGCATGCTGAGTCTTTAGACTCACTAGACTTGATTGTTGTAGGTACTGATGATGTCGGGACCGAGGGCGGGAACGAGTGAGCTAGCGTGGGTCGGCAGTAGTGGAACCCGAGGACCTCATTTACAACATTTATCATTTTATGATCAAACATTTTTTTTATCATTGTTGGATTATTTCAAATTGTTATTTTGAAAAACAATAATTTCTTCCGCTGTTATTTCGAACATTAAACTTTATTTATCAGTTTATCTTATGAACGAGACATTTTAATTATTTAAAAAGAAAATTTTTAATTTTTTCACAAATTTTAAAATACGAAATAAGAGGCCTTTATAAAATTAGAGTAATCATCTACTGGATGGAAATACTGCAATTTAAAATAAAACAAAGATGAACGAGTAAAAATCCTGATAACAAATAATATAATAAAATGAATGAGTAAAAAAATTCATGTCCATTCCTATCTCAAATCATGATGTGCAGAAAGTATATGATCCTCGGGTTCACGTGCGTACATCCAGCCCCGTCTACTCAGATTTCGGCACCTCCAGCCTCCTCATCAACACGCTCAACTACATCATTCACACCTAGTGAGTCTAAAGACTCAACACACCTGTAACCTTAATAGCAAGTACATATACATAACATGCAACACTGAAAAGTACCATACAAAAAATACATTTCATGAACTTGAGAAGAAGCATGAACTTAAACATTTCATATCATGGCATAGCATGTCAAAACTGTTAGAGTAGGTGCCAGTCGAGCCAAGTGTTGGCCGAGGGTTCACATTGAAACTCTATGTATAAACAATCTTTATTTTAATAATATTTGAAATTATTGTTTTGACACATCTTTATCTGTATACCAATGCTTTGTTACATAGATAAAGTCCTTGAATATACAAATAGTAGAAAGAATATGAGATGATCATATGATGAGTATCATGAAACTCATATTAGGAATACTGTATATTCTAAACAGTTCCTAGTTGATTCAGCTGCTGTTAAGAAGGATAAAGGCCGCTCGAGTTTGAGACTAGTATCTGCGATGTGAGTACCATGTTTCATTGGTATGGGACATTATGATGTCCGAGCATGCAGATAGGTGCTCCTTGTAGAGTGCACTGAATAACCCTCTATAAAGGACTTTCCAAGTGATTCTCACTTATTGAGTGTAAACGTCCTAGTTTATGGTTGTATACTATTAGTCTTTATGACCCGGGACAACATGGAGACTTTATATGCTAGCATAGCACTTTGACATGTTTACCGACTCTCATGGGGTCATCAGGTGGCAATGTTGGGTGTTCTATCGAAACATATAGGAGATGATGCATTGTAGTCAGGATTCACCGCTTACCATCGGGTATGGATATCCTATGTGTATGTAGTTTGAAATCTCTGATCAGAGTGTTGATGGTAATTATGAAAGGGGTTTCATAGATTACACCATCGATGCAACTACGACATAACACATAGTATCGATTTTTTGACAGCTCTCGATATACCAATAGTTGTCGAATCGGTCGGGTATATGAGATGAAGGGACTGTACTGTACGCTAACCATAATTGAATGGTTCTTGCAGGCACTATCATTTGATACCTAGGGAATCATGTAAGCGATGCTGCTAGGCGTTTAACATGATTGGTTGGGTACTATCAGACATGATTTTTAACATTCATATTATCAAGGAGTTGATAAGTAAGAATGGAGCAACTGGGATATGCTCATATAAGGACATGTTTAGTCCCGAATCACATAGAGATGTGAACCTACTGCTAGTTGTATCAATGAACCATTGAGGGTCACACAAGTGCTAATTTTCGAGATCCCGTTGAGAAGAAAAATAGTTCAATGTGTTGAACGGCTTATAAAGGAGTTTATAAGCGCAAAGAAAAATAGAAGTATGACTTCTATAAGAGGATTATGGGGAATGTAACTTTTAATTTGAGGAAGTGTTCCTAAATTAAAAGATGACTCAAATAAATAATGTATTTGAAAATTGTGATTTTCATAAACATTATTGTGGATTAAATTAAATTAATTCAAGTGTTGAATTAATTAAACATTAGTGGACCTAGAAGAGTCTAAATAATTAAATTAATTCAAGTGTTGAATTAAGTAAATAACATTGGGTCTTTTAGAGTCCAATTGGAAAAAATTATTCAACTAGAGGGTTTGAGTAAAATCAAGTAAAGTTTAAATAATTTCAAATGTGTTTGAGATATTTAAATAAAAGCCCGTGGACTTTGTAATTGTTACATGCCCAAATAAAATTTCATGTTTGGGAGGTGAAGGGTTGAAGACAACTTTTTCAATAAACAAGGCATGTGTCTCACATGCACTTTAACTTTTTTAAAAAACAAAACCTAGAAAAAATTTTCTCTCTCTCTCCTACACAATGCAAGGGCCGAAACTTTGAGACATATCTCAATTTGCTTCTTCAATTGTTAAGCAAAGCACACATTTCCCAAAAGAAAAATACTCTAATTTTCTAGTGCAAAATTAGGATGGATCTACCTTGTTAGTGGTGGACCTAATTTGAAGGAAAGAAGGAACTTGAGAAAGGAGTGCTCAAGGAATCTTGTAGATTGGGTCAATCATTTAAGAGCTTAGTTGTTTTACAACTAAGTTGGAGCCTTCATCAATCCTTTGTGATTGATAGGTAAAAATTTCTAAAATACCCTATGAATGTCATTTTTGTGTTTTATGTTATTTGCTACACATCATAGTGAGATGCTCGTTTGTGCTTGTAAAATTTGATTTTTGAAACTTCCGTTGCGCATCCGGACACCTTAACCGATCCCCTTTCAAGTGGTATCAGAGCTATGTTTACTATTTTGTGTAGGAAATACTTGATATTATATTGAGGTCAATTTCTAACCGCATGAGATAATTTGTTGCAACAAACCGAGGAAAAATTTTGGGGCATTTTCGGGACACCAACATTTCGGGCCGCTCGGGCTACTCGAGGGGCTGCCCATTTCGGGCAGCAATGGCAGCCCCCAAACCCCCCTTTCAAAATAATTTTTTTTGTTGGCCGAAATCCGATGACGGAGCTCCGGCAACGACGATGAAGACTAGGTTTTCCAAAAGTGTTTTAAAATATCAAAGTGTCATGGGCCTTGATTTGTTGGGCCATTAGATGGTTAACATAATTTGTTAAATTTAAATGAGCCAAAATATTTTTGGTGAAAAATGTCTTATTGTGCCCTTAAGTTTAAATCTACAAATGTTATACATATTTTCTCATAAAATAAATATTTGAAGTTGGACTTTAATTATTTATAGCAAATCGTGATTTATAAGAAATTCGGTTGTAAATAAATTTATTAGAAAGTAGACAAAGAGTTTGTTTACTTTGTTGATTTAGTTTATAATCATGGCGGTTAGTGATTGGATCAAGATATATAATATTGGATCAATTGATTATTGTGATAATTAATTGATTGTGTATGATATGTGATATTATGCATGAAGGATGATCAAAAGTCCAAGCCCAATTTGCTATGTGTATGCTAGGATATTTTGTGTTGAATGATTATAATAATTATCAATTTATAAGTTGGCTTGGTTTATGGCTCGTTCCCCACCCCATTAGATGTATCTTTATTTTCCATGAATATTTAATTATAAATATTACTATAGTGGAAGATCAAGATTGGAAGATGTTGGCCTTGATAATTATGAAGATCGAAGACATATAAATATTGGAAGCTTATGTAAAGTTGCATTTGCATCCCATGCATTTCCCTAGGATTGGACCTAGGCCTGTGCTTAGCTCACACGGGTCATTAGTATTGGGACAATTGATCATCCTTGTTTAATTTACTATTTATGATATATGCATGATATATTATAAATAATGAGTATGTGCGTTATTATTATGATAATAACAAAGTTGCATGAATCGGGCAAACATACGATCAAACATGGCGAGCTTTTAAACAAAATTAATGATGAGACACTTAAAAATTAAAAACCTTCATTTTGAATAAGATTCAAAATTAATATCAAGCACGAAAAGTAGAATTATAAAAGTGTTTATAATTTTCATGTCTTCCATCGATAATAGGTGCATGATGAACGCTACCCGTGCTCGGGGCTCGACTCATATTATTGAGGGGCCCTGGACACGAAAAGCTGTGACATCCATTGACATGATGATGTGAACTACGTGGAACTCCCATGATTTCGGCTCATATTATTGAGGGAACTCATGGCGACCGTCCATTAAGGTTCAATATCGATGGGTAAGGGTTGACACGTAAAGATGAATGACGTCATATTATTAGGTCCTAATCAAACGTTAGACAAAAGTTTACGTAAAGGGTTGCATGGAGATGCAATTGGAAACTACCTTTTAGGAATTTTGATTAGCTGATATTATTCGTGATCATAATTTACTAATTGGACCTTACGTACCTACTGAGGAAATGAGTTTTCCGTTTTCACTAGAGGGTAGTGAAAGATTTCAAAACAGTGGGAGCGAAAATTTATGAAGTAAAAGTCTATACTTTATATCTTACTAAATATTTTAAAATAGTCATGACATTTATCTATTTTACTTTTGGTACAAATTTGACAATGTATTCGATTCGCAACCCATTATCTGCAATACTCGACAAACACATATTAACCGGACCTAATTATCTCAATTGGCTAAGAAACTTAAAAATCTTCTTGAATTCGGAAAGGATAGCATATACACTAATTGAGTCGCCCCCTGTTGAGGCTCCGATTGACTGCACTCCCGAGGAATTGCAGACTTACAAGGAATAGTATGACCATGACTTGAAAGCCAAGTGTTATATGCAGGCTTTTATGAATGATGAGCTGCAGAGGCGTTTTGAGAATGCAAAGAGTGCTGTTGACATTCATTTGCATCTCAAGGAGCTCTTTGGTGAGCAAACACAGCCTCTTAGGCATGCTACCATCAAAGAGCTAATCACTTTACGCATGCGAGATGGGGCCTCGGTCCACGAGCATGGCCTAAAGATGATTGGGCTTGTGGACAAGCTCGTTGGCATGGATCTTATGTTGTCTTCGAAGTTGACCACCTATGTGTTGCTCTTGTCACTGCCTAGCTCATTTGATCCTTTTGTGGTTAATTTCAACATGAACAAGCTAGAGCCTACCCTTGAGGAGTTGGTGAATATGCTTGTTACGTTTGAAGCCACCATCAAGAAAGAGAAGTCGGTTCTTTATGTAGGTTCTTCATCTGGTACGAAGATTGGTTCACATGGGAAAGGAGACGCGTTCTTTCCAACGTCCCAAGAAGAATGTACCCTTGAAGAGGCAAGCTCCGAATCCCGTTGTGGCAGCCACACCAGTTAAGCCTGACAAACCTGCTGATGTATGTCATCACTGCAAGAAGCCTGGACATTGGAGGCATAACTGCAGAGAATATCTTATCCAGAAAGGTCTTGGAAATGGTTTGTTCTATATTGAAGTAAACATTTAAATTAACTCTACTTCTTGGGTATTGGATACCGGATGTGGCTCACATCTCTGTAATGATTTGCAGGTGATGGGAAGAAGTAGGAGACTTAGGGAAGGTGAGACCTTCTTGAGGATGGGCAATGGAGCAAGAGTTGTTGCCAAGGCCATTGGAGATGTTTACTTGCTTTTGAACAATGATTTTAAGTTGATTTCAAGAGATTTTTTTGTTTGTAACTGAGTTGGTGAAAAACATTGTTTCCATTTCTATGCTTGATATAGATGGATATTATTGTTTATTTAGCAAAGGTGCTTGCAACATTTACAAGAATGAATGTTTAATTAGTACTGGAAAACTTGAAAACGATCTCTATAACTTAAAATTGAAAGATATTCCACTAAACAATGTCCAAGCAATAACAACAAAAAACAAGCGAAAACAAGATACTCTAAATTCGGCAAAATTATGGCATGCTCGATTACGACATATTTCTCTAAGAAGGATGAACAAGCTAGTGGGAGTAGGCATTTTTGATATGCCTGATATTAATTCTCTCTCAACTTGTGAATCTTTTCTAAAAGTAAAGATGACCAAAATTCCCTTTAAGGGCCATTTGGAGCGAGCCAAAGGGTTATTGGATTTGATCCATACCGGTGTGTGCTGTCCACTTAGCATCCACTAAGCATGGACATGCCTACTTTATCACCTTTATCGATGACTTTTCGAGGTATGTGTATGTTTATTTGATGAAATACAAATCTGAAGCTTTTGAAATGTTCAAAGAAATCAGAAATGAAGTAGAGAAACAATTGGGACAAAGAATCAAGTCACTTTGATCGGATCGAGGTGGTGAGTATTTGAGTGCCGAGTTCTAAGAGTATCTTAGGGAGAATGAGATTCTATCGCAGTGGACTCTGCCTGCTACACCGTGGTTTAATGGTGTTTTCAAGCGTCGTAATTGGGCTTTGATGGACACGGTTTGGTCTATGATGGGGTTCACGGAGTTGCCGCCATCTTTTTGAGGATATGCACTTGAGACAATGGAACTGTTGTTGAACAATGTCCATTCAAAGGCAGTTGATAAGACATCATATGAGATATGGATGGGTAAGCCTCCCAAATATTCTTATCTTAGAATATGGGGATACCCTGCTTATGTGAAGCAGGCGGTGGGAGATAAATTGGATAGTCGATCCATTTTATGTTACATTGTGGATATCCAAGAAATTCAGTTGGATAATATTTCTATCATCCCCAAGAAACAAATGTGTTTGTTTATAGGAATGCAATCTTTTTGGAAAAGGAATTTCTATTGGATAGAAAAGAGGAGATGATAGAACTCGAAGAGGTTCGAGAGACACCCACAATTGTAGAAATCACACCCGAAGATCCAAGAGAGGAGATACAAGCTCCTAGAAGATCCGAGAGAGTCTCGAGACCACCTATAAGGTATGGTCTACTTCTTAAAGAGGGCCATGATGAGACTGACTGAAACGTCTGCTGTTCGTTTTCTTAAGACATGCTAGAATTTTTTATTTTTTTTAAAACCTCACTTAGCATCGGCCGAACCATTAAATATTTTTGACATCATTTTAAAAATAAACATCCAACTGCCATTTAAAAATCCAAAGGAAAATATTTTAAAGCATAAAATCGTCAAAAATTTTACCAACCTAAAAACATTATTTGAAAAGTATAACCCATACTATAACCTCTCAAAAATCTCTCATAACATAAATAAAAGATGTAAAAATATCTTTAACATTACTTAAAATCATAAATAATAACTAGTGCGGAAAACTAGCATCGGTCCTCGGGTTATGTGCACCTTCAGTCCAGCGAAGTCAACCATCAATGTAATGCCCGAAATTTAATCATTATAATCAGACGTTGATTAACTGACATGATTGAGATTATACAAACTGGAATGAAGAAGCCGGGCCATTCCGAGACAAGATTGGGTGAAGCATGTGAGTTATGCATATTTGGTGCAGAACTGGTGGCGCCCGAGCGGCAGAAAGTTACCGCCCGAGCGCCAATGCACCATAAGCTTACCCTTGGACAGAATAGCTGGCGCCCGAGCGGTAGTTTTTGACCGCCCGAGCGCCAGGGGATGAGAACTTGAGGGCTTGGGCAGAAAGTCTGGCGCCCGAGCGGTAGTTTTTGACCGCTCGAGCGCCAGTGTGTTGAAAGATGAGTAACCGAACAGCATGTTCGGCGCCCGAGCGGTAGATTATGACCGCTCGAGCGCCGCCTGAAAATGATGAAAAAAGATGACACGTAGCTTGACATGCAACGTGTATATATATATATATATATATATATATATATATATATATACATTACAAGCCTTAATTCCCTGAGAAGGCATAAGCGAAGATCGAGAAAAGCTTCAGAAAAGTAGTGAAAAATCCTTACGCCTTTTGTGAGGAATCCGGCCGTCCGAATTAGAATCCAACTTCAGTACTGTGTTCCTATCGACGCAGGCTTCATCTGGACGTAAGTTTTGTTACTTTTAGACAAGATTTGAATTTATGATATTGTCAGAATTGAATATGATTCAGATATGGTGTTTCTGCTACCGTAGACATTATAGAATTGAAGTCAGATTAAAGAACAAACCGTTTCTGTAATTGTTATGATTTTTGAAAGATATTGACTGAGATTCTATATCAGAATTGTGTTAATATTCAGAGTATGAGTTATGTTGACACAGATTATGAGTTCCAGTATTATATTTGTGATGTTCAGATTGACGGAGTTATTCAGACTGTATTGTTATGCCGTAGAAACCTCAGTTGACTTAGATTGATCAGATTCAGATATGATTTCGATTAGATTGGGATATTATTTATATGACTCAGATTGAATCTTGTTCAGACATTGATCAGATTGTATACTGAATTGAGTATTGATCAGAACAGATTGTATATTGAGTTATTCACTGATATAATGTATTCGATATTGTCATTTCAGATTCGAGATGGACAGATTTGAATACAGGTCATCGTCTTCGTCAGACCGGGACGACAAAGGTATAATTCATGTGATATTTGGGAAGACACAACTCAAATAAGATCCTATTTGAGTTTCCCAGCAAAAATCACATACTAGCTTTATTGTTTATATTATGCTTTGTTACAGATTGTTATACATTGCATTTTAAGATATTTATGCTTTGTTTACAGATTGTAATACATTGCATTTAAGATAGGAAAGTCTTGACAGCTCAGTCAGACTTCTAGATGTTCGGTGTATCGTACATAGGAGCAGACACCCTCCGATTGTAGCACCACGATACAGCCATGGCCGAAGTCTAGGAATAAGACGTACAGTTACCACGATCGGTTGAGTAGGTAACAGCCATTGACGTCTTATTCATCACGGGATCCCTAGAGTTATAGTTGAGTCGAGTCTAGACATGATTTGACTAGAACTGCATGTGTTTATGAATGTGGTTTCATAGACTATGAAACCCGTTGTTATTGCTTTCAGTCATGATAGCATGTTTTTATGATTTGATTTGAGCTGCATGTTTATCAGATTCGAGGTGCATGCTTATTTGATTTGATTTCATAGAGTATGAAACCCATGGCTTTTAGTTTTATTCATGATAGAATAAATTATGATTTACTTTGTGTATATGCATGTTTACCATGTTTTATACTGGGATTTATTCTCACCGGAGTTATCCGGCTGTTGTCTTGTTTTGTATGTGTGCATGACAACAGGTGGGGCTGGATCAGGGTCAAGAAGATGATGAGAGAAGACGAGTTAGCGTGGTGATTCCGGACTTACTGTAGATTTGGTTTATTTACTTGAATTTAGTAACTGAACCTTAGACCTTGTTTGTACAATATTGTACTTAAATACTGAAATGTAGTTTTTATACAGAGATGTATATTATTTAGATTCCATTACCTTCCGCAGATGCATTTTAAAAAGAAAAATTTTTAGACCCTGTTTATCAGAACTGATAATTAAATCCCAACGATGATTAAGAAAATGATTAGCGTCCGGGTCCCTACAACAGGTGGTATCAGAGCCATAGATTCTTTAGATTGAGATAGTCAGAGTTGATAGATCTTTTATATTGAGATAGTAGAGAATGAGCGGGGTAGATTGAATTTTCTTTCCTTGCATGTGATTGCTAGCATGAGATTTATTATAATGTTGAATTACATTATGGGTGCTAGCATGATTTATTGCTTTCCCTGTTACATGTTGTTTGTTATCTGAGTTGATTGTAGCATGTAATTACTAAGCCTGAATCAGAACCGAGTCTGGATCAGAGGCATATGATCAGAGGAGGGCTGAGACAGATTGTATAGATTGTGTAACTGATTTGTTTGATATTCAGATATACCGCCTCGGAGAATTCCAGAAAAGGGTAGTACTTCGTCTGAACAGATAGATGCATCAGAAACTCAGATAGAAGTAAAGTTGATAGAATTACAGTTATTTCAGCCGCCGATTTTGAGTGGTATCGAGACATCTGAAGACTGTCAGAACTGGTTGGATGACATAGAAATATTATTTGATTTCCTTGATTGTACAGATGAACAGAAAGTTAAACTGGTATTCCACCAGTTACGAGAGGTTGCCAGAAGTTGGTGGATTACAATTAACGGAGTATTAGCACAACGTGGTATTGTGATCACATGGGAAGTCTTCAAAGCTGAATTCTATCAAAGATTTTTCCCAGTTTCATACCGGAAGGACAAAAGAGCAGAATTTGAGACAAGGCCAATTGAATATTGATGAATATTCTGTGAAATTCTCTACTTTATTGCGTTTTGTTCCTCATTTAGCTGAGAATGATGAAGCTGTAGTGAATCAGTTCATCAGAGGATTGAATTCAGAGGTAGTTGTATTGATGAATTTGCAGCGACCTTACCATTTTGCTGACATCTTGAGTAGAGCAAAGAGAGCTGAGGCGAGTCTGATTAGACAGCTAGGGAGGTTGTGTGTGAAGCAACCCCAGACACAACAATCCCCTCTTCGATTTGATCGAGGCAGTACGAGTGAAAAGCAAGATTTGCTGAAAGCTCGGAAGAAGCCATTCAAGAAAATGGGAGGTGGTTCATCTAGCTCTAGCGTTTCTGGTCCAAGCCATACTGAAGTGTATTGCAGGAGTTGCGGAGGGAGACATCCCACCGAGCAATGCCAGGGAGTGACTGGTAGTTGTCGTATCTGCAGACAAGCTAGGACACTTTGCTAAAGTTTGTCCCCAGCGACGGTCCCGAAGATCTTAGGGAACAACTTTCAATTGAGAAATAGACCCAGAATCCATAACAGGTACTATTCTTTATGATTCTATTGCATATGTATTGATATATACCAATGCATTTGTTAAGAATATCTTTGACTGAGTTGCATGGAGATATGCTGTATCTGTTGGGTCTAGTTGTACTGTAGTATTGATTTCCTAGCTTGTTGAGGAAAATGTTGATATCAGAGATTTCTGTGACATATTATATACTGCAGTAAGATAAGAATGAGATCGAGTTAGATTATGATGTACTTGTGTTTTCTGATTTGAATGCATTGTGATATATATATGCTGAACAAGTATAGACAGATTGTAGAAATTGTTCCAGAAATAGTAAGATTCAGACCAGAGATGACTGATCAGTGGAGACACTACGATAAGGATTCTAGATTTAGAATTCCTTTGATATCTGTATTGTATATGACTCGATTAATACAGAAAGGAGCAGATTGCATCCTTATGTATCCAGTAGATCCACTGAAATCGAGCCTAGCATTGGCAGATTTGCCAGTGATATACGAGTTGGCTGATGTTTGCCTAGATAAGATTTCAGAATTTTGTTATATCAGAAAGATAAATTTCAGAATTGAATTGAGATCAGGTATTGTTTGTATAGTAGATTTAGTACAGAATGGTATTGACTATATAGAATGATACAAAATGAATTGAAAGAATATTTGAAAGATCATATTAAATATTCTGAGAATTATGATTCTTGTATACAGAAATTGTTCAGATATGTATTTTGTCGAAACAGATTGTATTCAGAATAGATGATATCTAATGTTAGTATACTGATTGATTTTGAGACAGTTGATATTGTGATCAGTGACTGATCAGATACCGATATCAGAAATATCAGAAAGTCAGAAATGTCAGAATTGTCAGAGATTGATATTATATGAGTTGACAGATTATCTGATATGCTTGTGTTTTGAACTGCTTGAGAATTATTGCTTCTAGATCAGTATTTTATACAGATTGCATTGTTTGGGGAGCATATTATATTTGCAGATGATACATAGCAGTTGATCAGAATGGCATGAAGATCTGATTGATTTGTCAGAATCGATAGTATTGTTAGAACTTACAATCCTATATTTATTTACTAGATTAGTATAGATTATTGTTATTCTGAATCAGTATTGATACAGATTTTATGAACCGTTGAGAGTATACACAGTTCAGCTTGTATCATAAATGAATTCGAGAATTTCAGCAGTTCAGAAACGTGATCAGAGTGGTCAGAACAGTATTTCGATAATCAGAGCAGAGTATCGGTCAGAGAAACATATATGTTATTTTGTGTTTTGTATTAGACTGATTGTGTTATGATATCAGAATGTTTCAGAGTTGTATAACAGAATTGATATTTATAATCAGAGCCGATTACCAGGTAAGTATTTTTCTTTAAATTTTATTATTAACTGATTTGTTTATACCGAATAGTTTGAATCTGAAATTACAGATAGTGTCAGAAATGCATTGTAGTGGATTCAGTGTTCATTTTGCTGACTGAGAATGTATGAGATTCGAACAGACAGGTATGATATAGACGGATTGGATCAGTCGTGACAGAATTTGTACAGAAATATTGGCAGAAATTGTACTGATATGTCTGAATCGCTAACAGAAAATATGGAAATAGAGAAATCAGAAGATTTATTACAGACTTAGTATATTTCTGATTCGACATGGGGAGTATATTTCGATGAATTTCGTAATAAGATTATCCCAATATTTTCCAGATTGTGATATAATATGATTATGATTGACAGATTGTTCAATCTATATCTATTAGTTTGTACAAGATGATGTACAAACAGAACCAAATGACACAGATTGATGTCAGAACCTAGTCAGAGTGACTAGAATGTAGAAATAGACTATATCAGATCGTGATTTTGATTAAGTTTGCAATTATGGCAGATCATACCATAAGTTATTTTGCATATTAGTTACAGCTTTACAGACAGTCAGAGTGTATTATCCAGATATTGGAAGATATTCAGAGAACTGTAATGCTGGATGTTAGCACTAGATGATATGACATATTGTCATTATGTGAACTATTGTATAATTATAGCTATCGGCTTATCAGATGGGTAATAAGATAGTTGTAGACAAGACAGTATACAGTGAATACTACAGATTTCTTTTGAAGAAAATTCGAAAGAAGAGAAAGATAGTTCAGAATGAACAGATTTAAGAGACTAACGTCGGATGATGACGATTGGTATTTGAAGCTGAAGATTGTATATGTCCTTGATTGGGATAAACAGATTTGATAACAGTAGATGGTACTGATATGTGATGAGTTGTAGATTGGTCTATACGGATGTTGTATAGCCAGTACTGCAAGATTGATTTTGTCAAAAGAATTTGGAGAAATATTAGGACATTAAGCTTAGTGAATTCTTATTCCAGATTGGAATTAGATATTCGAGTTTTGATTTAACTCTATTATGCATTTCCTCTGTTATCTCCAAAGCGACTGTTTATAAGTTCGAGGACGAACTCAAATCTAAGAGGGGGAGAAATGTAATGCCCGAAATTTAATCATTATAATCAGACGTTGATTAACTGACATGATTGAGATTATACAAACCGGAACGAAGAAGCCGGGCCATTCCGAGACAAGATTGGGTGAAGCATGTGAGTTATGCATATTTGGTACAGAACTTGTGGCGCCCGAGCGGCAGAAAGTTACCGCCCGAGCGCCAATGCACCATAAGCTTACCCTTGGACAGAATAGCTGGCGCCCGAGCGGTAGTTTTTGACCGCCCGAGCGCCAGGGGATGAGAACTTGAGGGCTTGGGCAGAAAGTCTGGCGCCCGAGCGGTAGTTTTTGACCGCTCGAGCGCCAGTGTGTTGAAAGATGAGTAACCGAACAGCATGTTCGGCGCCCGAACAGTAGATTATGACCGCTCGAGCGCCGCCTGAAAATGATGAAAAAAGATGACACGTAGCTTGACATGCAACGTGTATATATATATATATATATATATATATATATATATACATTACAAGCCTTAATTCCCTGAGAAGGCATAAGCGAAGATCGAGAAAAGCTTCAGAAAAATAGTGAAAAATCCTTACGCCTTTTGTGAGGAATCCGGCCGTCCGAATTAGAATCCAACTTCAGTACTGTGTTCCTATCGACGCAGGCTTCATCTGGACGTAAGTTTTGTTACGTTTAGACAAGATTTGAATTTATGATATTGTCAGAATTGAATATGATTCAGATATGGTGTTTCTGCTACCGTAGACATTATAGAATTGAAGTCAGATTAAAGAACAGACCGTTTCTTTAATTGTTATGATTTTTGAAAGATATTGACTGAGATTCTATATCAGAATTGTGTTAATATTCAGAGTATGAGTTATGTTGACACAGATTATGAGTTCCAGTATTATATTTGTGATGTTCAGATTGACGGGGTTATTCAGACTGTATTGTTATGCCGTAGAAACATCAGTTGACTTAGATTGATCAGATTCAGATATGATTTCGATTAGATTGGTATATTATTGATATGACTCAGATTGAATCTTGTTCAGACATTGATCAGATTGTATACTGAATTGAGTATTGATCAGAACAGATTGTATATTGAGTTATTCACTGATATAATGTATTCGATATTGTCATTTCAGATTCGAGATGGACAGATTTGAATACAGGTCATCGTCTTCGTCAGACCGGGACGACAAAGGTATAATTCATGTGATATTTGGGAAGACACAACTCAAATAAGATCCTATTTGAGTTTCCCAGCAAAAATCACATACTAGCTTTATTGTTTATATTATGCTTTGTTTACAGATTGTTATACATTGCATTTTAAGATATTTATGCTTTGTTTACAGATTGTAATACATTGCATTTAAGATAGGAAAGTCTTGACAGCTCAGTCAGACTTCTAGACGTTCGGTGTATCGTACATAGGAGCAGACACCCTCCGATTGTAGCACCACGATACAGCCATGGCCGAAGTCTAGGAATAAGACGTACAGTTACCACGATCGGTTGAGTAGGTAACAGCCATTGACGTCTTATTCATCACGGGATCCCTAGAGTTATAGTTGAGTCGAGTCTAGACATGATTTGACTAGAACTGCATGTGTTTATGAATGTGGTTTCATAGACTATGAAACCCGTTGTTATTGCTTTCAGTCATGATAGCATGTTTTTATGATTTGATTTGAGCTGCATGTTTATCAGATTCGAGTTGCATGCTTATTTGATTTGATTTCATAGAGTATGAAACCTATGGCTTTTAGTTTTATTCATGATAGAATAAATTATGATTTACTTTGTGTATATGCATGTTTACCATGTTTTATACTGGGATTTATTCTCACCGGAGTTATCCGGCTGTTGTCTTGTTTTGTATGTGTGCATGACAACAGGTGGGGCTGGATCAGGGTCAAGAAGATGATGAGAGAAGACGAGTTAGCGTGGTGATTCCGGACTTACTGTAGATTTGGTTTATTTACTTGAATTTAGTAACTGAACCTTAGACCTAGTTTGTACAATATTGTACTTTTATACTGAAATGTAGTTTTTATACAGAGATGTATATTATTTAGATTCCATTACCTTCCGCAGATGCATTTTAAAAAGAAAAATTTTTAGACCCTGTTTATCAGAACTGATAATTAAATCCCAACGATGATTAAGAAAATGATTAGCGTCCGGGTACCCACAATCAAGACCTACATTATCGTATTCATAATCAATATCACCTGCATCAATCACACCTAGTGAGTCTAAAGACTCAACACGTCATATTCTTGATAACGAGTAATACGTAATATAGTTAACATATAACAATGAAAAATACTTGTACTTAAAATATCGTTTTCATGAAGATGCATAAACATAAACATTTTCGTGATGCATAAAACTTTTAAATAAAAACATTTTCATAATCTTATGCATAAACATTTTCATATAAACATAAACATATTCATATTCATATCCATATTCATATCAACATATTCATGTCCTCGTATTCATATTCATATTAACATATTCATAAAAATGTTCGTATATGTGAATTCAGATCGTGATTGTGACTAGTATTCTTAAACGTATTGGGCGATGGATCTATCTAAAAAAAACCACAGTACTGGGCAGCGGGGGACACCAGCAACACTCTCACCGGTCAACTGGGCCCTGGCCTACGTATTAACATATTCGTATTCGTACTCGTTTTCGTATCCGTATCTAAGGAAACACGATCGTCGGGCTCCCACTGGGACCATAACCCTCACGATATTTCCAACATGTAGTAGTCACAATCCTTTCACGTCCTTCAACATGTTATCATCACTTAATAAAAACATGCATAATATTATTTTTATTTTGAAATCAAGCATGCAACATATCTTTTAAATGTCCATATTTAAATCATAAAAATTATAGATATTTAAAAATCATAACTTAACATATTAAAAACCATAAACATCCATGAAATTTTTTAAAATAAACATTTTAACATCATAAACGTTTAAAATAAACATGTAAATCATAAACATTTAAAATAAACGTTTTAGAATATTAAATCATAAAACATTAAACATATTAACATCTTAAAAATCCATGAACATTTAAAATTGACATATTAACAAATAATCATATTAGCATATAAAACAACATTTAGAGCACTGCCATGATGTTTACTAATTTTTAGGTGTAAAAAGACCGTTTTACCCTTAGACGTAAAATTCCCGTTTTTGACATTTTCTTAATTTCATTGATTCTAACATGTCACAAATAATTATTTAAGCCTACATGAATTTTCTCATATTTTTATTTAGCTTAATTCGATGACTTTTAAATTAATCTTTAAATGTGACGTATTAATGCGTTTTAATCCCAAATTAAACCAAAACTTAATATAAAATTTCCAAATTAAAGGCTTTTAATAATTATTTGAGTTTAAATACAATTTTTCATAATTTTATGAAGCATAAAACTAGGCGTTTTAATTAACTCATTAATTAGCGTTTCGTGCGGCGATTAAATCCTGAATAAATCCAAAACTCAATATTTTGATCCCAAATTTTTAACATAACCTTTTTATGATTTATTCTACCATGCCAAGTCATGAGCTACACCCGTGGACCCTTGGATTCAATTTTAGCTTTATTAATTTTGTTTTTGACACCTTATCGAACACATCGAGCCATCTACTAATTTACCCGAGCCACGCCCGAGCCACCTTGAGCCAAAACTTAGCCAACCCATCTAGGGACCCTACTAACCAAGACCGGCCCGTAAAACAAGCCTTGGCCCGATCAAAATCTTCCTGGAAGTCGCCATAAAATTCTGCATGTGTGTGTGTTTGTAGTGTCCTTGTTGAATTGGGTTTCCTAGTTGCCTAGGACTCTTCCAGCCATCTAACCACTGACCCCTCATGATCCTAACCTTCCCTGTACCACACATAAACCAAGCCCAGACCAACCCAAGCCCCTGGTTGATAGCAGCAAACCACTGAAGCTTGACAGCAACTTCTCGCCTAAATTGCTGTCGTGAGTTTCTCCCCCCACGTTTTGTGCTTAGCTCGAGCCATGTCGAGCCACCCTGCACCAGCTTATGACAAGCCCCTATAGGCACCCACCTGGACCCTTAGAACCAATAGGACTCGAGCCACAAGCTTGAAAACCGAAGTCCCCCACTTCAGCACAATCATGGCCGAGAAAACCCACCTAGACTAGGACTCCACGTTTTCTTGCTTAGCCACTTGACCACCAAACCAGACCTTGAACCAGCCCCTTGTGCACCTTCTTAGGACCCTAAGACCTAACCTAGCCCAGCCCAAAGCCCCTGACTGAGCCAACAAGCCCTGCACAAGCTGCTGCCCACCTGCACTACTCTTCCTTGAACTCACGGGTTGGAGTCCTAGCTTGCTAGGACTCCTTCCCAGACATGGTGTTCGAGTCCTAGCGTGACTAGGACTCTTCCCTTGACCAAAGCACGACCCTAGCTTAGCCCTGGTCCGGCCAAACCGAGCCATGTGTCCCCTTTCCCCTTAACCGATCACCTATGCTACCAACATTATCAATTTGGTTTCCAGCTTTTGTTACTTACGTTTGCAGCTTATTTGGTTGAGTTTATGACCCTAAACTTGTGTAAATTCATTCTTGATCAAGTCCTAATCATGACAGCCCTTTATACAATATAAAAACATGATTTTGGGAAGCAAAAACACAAGTTTAAGACACCTATGCATGTAGTTACGAAAATTCCATCTTGTGTGCCATGTTTTTCATGCAAAATAATTTTAAATAATTAATATGATGTCAAAGATAAGAAAAAGAAGAAATATGGCGTGCCTTTGCGTTTTGAACGCACGATTATTCGTTGACGACGTCGAAGAACGGGGCAAGACTTTTGGCTTGAAATCTCCTTGAGCTTTCTTGATTATTTCTTGTTCAAATTGTGGTGTTGTGTGTCGTGTATTGGTGTGCAAAAATTCTGAAATTTGAGGCGTGCAAGTGTCTAGGTTTGGGGTGAGTTTACATATTTAAACACTAATTAAACCCTTAATTAAACTTAAGCCCATTAAGCCTCCAAATTAGGCCCATTAGTCTTAATTAAGATTTAATTAGAATATTAAAATAGTTTTGGTAAAAATAGTTTGTGGATTAAATAGTTGGGTTGCCAAAAAGTTCGTATTTTTGTTGAAAAGCCAACACCGATAAAATCTACGTCCCGGCGTATAAAATTACCTCAAAACCCTTATTTTCAAAAATAATAAAAATCATCACCCATATTATAATTAAAAACCATTATTTAATAAAAACATTTTCTATTCTTCAGCCCTCGGTATCCGTTCCTCGATCGCAACTCGAATAACCTTTAAAAATACATTTTAATGCAAACCATGTAGAAAAATATATTTTAAGCATGCAAATATACACAACATAATTAATTCATGTAATTAAAATATTTAATTAAAATACAAGATTTAATAATTGCATACATGTGGTTTGCGTGAACCTTTAAATTTTCGGAGCGTTACACTGACCATGGATGAGGACCTTCAAGGAAGCATTTTCTGATGACGATTCATCCAAGTGGCTTGAAGCTATGGAATCTGAGATGAATTCCATGCATTCGAACCAAGTGTAGAATCTTGTGGATCCACCTGAGGGAACTGTTCCCATAGGGTGTAAATGGATTTATAAGAGGAAACTTGGGGCGGATGGGAAGGTATTGACCTTCAAGGCGCGATTGGTAGCAAAATGATATACTCAAAGACAAGGAGTTGACTTCGAGGAAACATTTTTCCAGTTGCAATGCTCAAGTCTATAAGGATTTTGCTAGCCATATCTGCATGGTATGATTATGAGATATGGCAGATGGATGTAAAGACAACATTTCTTAATGGAGATATTAAGGTAGAGATTTACATGTCTCAACCTGAAGGGTTTACATCTATCGGAAGTGAGCATATGGTATGCAAACTTCAAAGATATATTTATGGTCTAAAACAGGCATCTAGGAGTTGGAACTTTAGATTCGATAGTACAATCAAAGAGTTTGGTTTTGCTTAAAATCCTGAGGAACCCTATGTATATAAGAAGGTCAGAGGGAGTGCTGTGACATTCCCGGTGCTTTATGTTGATGACATTCTACTCATTGGGAATGATGTAGGAATGTTGTAATCAACTAAAATATGGTTATCGAGTAAGTTCTCGATGCAGGACTTGGGTGAACCATCTTTTGTATTGGGAATACAGATCTATAAAGATAGATCGAGAAGATTGCTTGGGCTCACCCAGTCCACATACATTGATACCATCGTTAAGCGGTTCTCGATGGATGAGTCCAAGAGAGGACATCTACCAATGTGTCATGGCGTGTCCCTATCCAAGTCTATGTCTCCCAAGACTAATGCAGAGATAGCGGCGATGACACGCATTCCGTATGTATCAGCAATTGGTAGTATCATGTATGAGATGATATCTACACGTCCTGACGTGGCTTATGCACTACGTGTAGTGAGTAGATATCAATCGAACTCTGGTCTTCCACACTGGAAAGCTATGAAAGACAACCTCAATTGTTTGAGAAGGACCAATAAGTTGTTCTTGATCTATGGAGGTGGAGAACTGAATTTGGAAGGCTATACCGACTCTAGCTTCCAAAGCGATATCAATTACTCAAATTCAACCTCTGGGTTCGTATTCATGCTCAATGGTGCTGCTGTCTGTTGGAAGAGTTCCAAGAAAGACAGTACTATCACTGAGGCCGAATACATTGCTGCATCAGTTGCAGCAAAGGAGGCTGTTTGGTTAAGGAATTTTGTCCAAGAGTTGGACGTCATTCCTAATGGAAATTCTCATGTCCCGGTGTTTTGTGACAACACAGGAGCTATAGCTCAAGCAAAGGAGCCAATGTCTCATCAGAAATCCAAACATGTATTGAGAAAGTACCACATCCTCAGAGAGATTGTGGAAAGAGAAGAATTGTCGATTAATAAAGTCGGCTCCACAGATAATGTTGTTGATCCACTAACTAAGCCTTTACCTGGACCTTTATTTGAGAAGCATCGCGAATCGATGGGTTTGAAACATATGGGTAGGTTGCTCTAGTGCAAGTGAGATATTGTTAGAGTAGGTGCCCGTCGAGCCAAGTGTTGGCCAATGGTTCACATTGAAACTCTATGTATAAACAATCTTTATTTTAATAATATTTGAAATTATTGTTTTGGCATATCTTTATATACCATGCTTGTTAAATAAATAAAGTCCTTGAAGATAAAAATATTAGAAAGAATATGAGATGCTAATATGATGAGTATCATGAAATTCATATTTGGAATACTGTATAATTAAACAGTTTGATAGACTTAATTTAATTGTGGTGATGATAGTCAAAACCAGTAGATCTCGTTAGTAAAATCAGAATATAGCATAAAAGCAGAAGTTCTCGTGTCGCCTTCACAAAGCAGTACTCCTCGAGTAGTTATCAGCTTAGAAAAACAGAAGCAGAACTTGACTTTTACTAAATCAGAACCTATCGTTCATATATTAAATGTTACCGTTACTTTACTAAGTACGAGTATTTAATGCTTCATTAATGCTGAACAAAGTCATTTAATACGTTTTACCAAATGTGGTATGAAACAAGACTGATTGTTCTGAAGCTTTTTGCAGAAACCTTTTTAGGAAATAAAGCTGCTTTTATCAGAAGTCAAAGAAGCCGTTTTGTTTATAGACGTTGGATTCAAGACTCCTATAAATACACAAGATCAACGACGTTTATAGGTTACCAAAAACTACGAGCATATTCTCCAATATACGAACGTTGGTTTGAGCACTCAGAACTTCTTATCATCTTCAAGCTCAATATATAGAAAAGCAGCATACGCTTCATATTAGTTATCTAATCTTTTGAGATCATATTGTGCTGACTGTTTCTTACTCTCTCTACAAACATATTCACGTTACTATATCTCTGAGAAGAGTTTTGTAAACTGGAAAAGAATCTTTTCTAGAAATTTGCTGTATACGTTTTATTGTGTTGAGTTATTAAGAGTTTCAGTAGGAAAAGAATAAGTCCTACTGAAGTGGGTGTGTACAAGTGTTGTACTGTAAAAAGCAATGTCTTTTAGTGATACCTTCTGGTAACAGAAGAAGGAGAGACGTAGAAGATTTTATCTTCGAACTTCCATAAACAACCATTGTCTACTGCCTACTGATTTATTGTATTTCACGTACTCCATCGGATCGTTTCCACATTTTTATTGTGATCTGCTGGATTTACTCTTGAACAAGATTAGCTATGATCTCTCTAACAGGATTCTAGCACCCTTTGCAAAAACGACCATCAAAGGAATGAGTTTATTCACCTCCCCTCTAAACTCTATATCGATCCTCAACAAGTGGTATCAGAGATGATTTTCTTGTTCTATATTTACAACAGTTATGGCACACTTCAGCAAGGTTCCCATGTTCTCAAAAGAAGACTTTGATGACTGGAAGATCTGGATGCAAGCTCATGTTGCAGCCCAAGATGATGACATGTGGTATGTCATCACATATGGTCCTTTGAAGATCTTAAATCTAACACTGCTGTTGCTGATACTGAGGGAGCAACCCAAATGGTTGAGAAGCACAGAAGTGAATGGACTGGCAAAAATAAGAAGAAAGCCAATCTTGATAATGTTGCGAAGGAAATTTTTTACAAAACCATCGACAAAAATACCTTCAGTGAGATCAAGATGTGTTCTACTGCTAAAGAGATTTGAGAAAAACTCATCCAAATCTGTGAAGGAAATGAGCAGATGAAAGAGAATAAAATATCCGTAGCAATGCAGAAATTTGAGATTCTCAAAATGAAAGCTGGAGAAACTCTGAACGAGTTTGACGAACGTTTCAGCAGCCTGGTTAATAAACTAGCAGATTTTGGGAAAGAGTATGGCAACAGGAAAATAGCACTCAAAATGATGAGAGCTTTACACAGGGAATGAAACGTTAAAAAAATGGCTATGAGAGTCTCTAAAGACCTAAACAAGTTGGATCTACATGACTTGTTTGCTGACTTAAATGCCTATGAGTTCGAACTGGAAGTGAGAAGCGGAGAAGAGCCCTCCACAAATCTACCAACCAAGGCTCTTATTGCTACTATTACTGCTGCTGCTGCTGCCATTGCTGTTGCTGCTACAGTTGTTCCACAAGCATTGCCTACTACCACTATTGAGAGCACTTTTGAAAAAGACTGCTGAAAAGATAAGCAATGATGCTATATCTCTTTTTCTGAAGAAATTCTCCAGATTCATGAAGAAGAATCATCGAGCTTACCAAAGCCCTAACCAGAACTTCAAAAAGGATTCACCACCCGGTTACATGGCGTGTTTTAACTGTGGAAAGATCAGTCACTTTATTGCTGATTGTCCGATGACCAAGAAGGATGATCAGAAGAAAAAGGAATACAAGAGGAATGACAAGAAATTCAGAAGAGACCGCAAAGCGATGATTGCTGAGGAAAGCAAGTCTAAATGGGCAGATTCTATTTCTGAGTCTTCTGACTCAGAAAGTCATTCTAGCGAAAGTGATGCAGAAGAGATCAAATGTCTCATGGCAGATATTTAACCAACCTTGACATCTGGAGAGACACTTGACTTTGACTCTGACGAATTTACATGAACTGATCTAATTAAAGCACTGTATAACATGGTGGAAGAGTACTCGAGACTTTCTCAATCATTCGAGGAAGTTAAGATTGAAAATCAAGACTTAAAGAATCAAGTCAGTAAGTTCACTTGCTTGCAAGAGAACAAATGCAATGATTTAAAAGTTGAGATGAGTAAGTTAAGAACTGAGAATGAAACAGTGAATGCAGACTACCAAACAATGAGGTCTGAAAACCAGAAGCTATATGTTTTGGTAAATGCATGGAACAAGTCTTCTGTTTCTTTAGAGAAGATGCAAAAAATTGAAGAAACAATCCGGTGACAGGAGTGGTCTCGGATTCAGCAATAATGAAAGCACTTCTGAAACGAGTACTAAGCCAGACCTGGATAAAGGCAAAGGGAAATCCATTCACTTTGTCAAATCCAGTGTGTTATATGAACCTGAAGTACCAACTGTTCGGGTTGAAAGGTCTGTAGATCAGACGAACAGAAGGAAACATTATGGTCTGGGTTATGTTGAACCTAAGGGAAGAGTTCACCAGAGTTCTGGATCCATCAGAGGATTCAACTCAGGAGGACAACCCTCTCTGAAGGTTAAAAACTATCAGTACTATAATTCTTGACCTGTTAAGAAGAGATACAGACCAGACAAGAAAAACAGAAGGGAAGAACAACATTCGAAGATGAATTCTGTTAGAAATAACAGACCTTCTGTTGCACACACATCTTTGGACACCCGAAGTACAAGGTCTAAAATTGTACAAATGTGGGTTCCCAAAGGACTGATAAGGATTGGACCCAAATAGATTGGGTACCAGATACTAAAATTTGTGTTTGTAGGAACATGAGAGAAAAGCAAAATTCAGCAGCTCCATATGGTATCTGGACATTGGATGTTCCAGACACATGATTGGACATAAAAATCTATTATCAGAAGTAATGAGTTGTACTGGACCAAAGATCACATTTGGAGACAACTCAAAAGGTAAAACCATGGGTAAGGGTAAGATTATCCATGGTAACATTACTATCAATGATGTACTATTAGTTGAAAATCTTTGTTACAACTTGATTAGCATTAGTCAACTGTGTGATAATGGTTACTCTGTGGTTTTTCGTAAGCACACATGCACAGTTAAAAATGATGAAGATTCTACTGTATTAACTGGAAAAAGAGAAGGTAACACATACAAAGTTTCATGTAATAAATATCATATTAATGTTCCTACATGTTTAGTTGCCTCTCTTAGTGATAAACATTGTCTATGGCATAAGAGATTGAATCATCTGAATTTCAAGTCAATCAAGAATCTCAGAAAGCAGAACATAGTTGATGATTTGCCTGATATAATCTTTGTTAAGAATCATGTCTGTTATGCATGTCAACTTGGTAAGCAAGTCAGATCTAGCTTCAAGAATAAAGGTAGTAAATCAACTTCAAGGTGTTTGGAATTATTACACATGGACTTATTTGGTCTAATCCCTATCATGAGCTTAGGGGGAATGAAGTATGCACTTGTTGTTTTTGATGATTTTTCCATATTTACTTGAGTAATATTTCTTGCTCGAAAAGATCAAACCAGTTGTCTACTGATCAAGCTTCTGAAAAGAATTCGAAATGAAAAATCAATTTCTATCATTAAAATCAGAAGTGATCGGGGAACTAAGTTTACTAACAAGATTCTTGAGTTATACTTGGATGAACAGGGCATTCATCATGAATATTCAGCTGCCAGAACGTCTCAACAGAATGGAGTAGCTGAGAGGAGAAACATAACTCTTAAAGAAGCCGCTAGAACAATGCAACCAGATGAAGACATCTCTCAGCGCTTCTGGGCAGAAGCAATCAACACAACATACTACACACAGAACAGAACAATAATCAACAAAAGGCACAATCAGACTCCGTATGAGATATGGAAAGGCAGTAAGCCTAACGTATCTTATTTTCATGTATTTGGTTTCAGATGTTTTGTTCACAATAATGGTAAAAGTTATTTGTCGGCATTTGATTCAAATTCAGATGCTGGACTATTCCTTGGTTATTCAGCAATAAGCAAAGCTTTCAGGATTTTCAATAATAGAACTTTTAATGTTGAAGAATCCATTCATGTTGCTTTTGATGAAGATAGCAGTGCTCCTGGAATTTCTAACTTGTCAAATATAAGTAACAGGTTAGACAAGATTCATCTGAAACTGGATAGTGAAGATGATGCAGAACCTAGTGTTAAAGATGCTCAAATCCAGAATAAGACATGCCTCTGGTATAACCAACTGTTCAGACACAAGATTTACCATAACCAGAAGTGAACTTTCCAGAACCTGCTACTGCTTTAGCTGAGCCTGATTCAAATCTATCAAACCAGGAAGAAATTTCTTTAAACCCTTTTGTCTAGAGGAAATCCCATCCTCCATCTTTGGTTATTGGTAATCCTGCAGCCCCATTGAGAACCAGAAGGCAAATGATAAATGAATATATGCATGATACTTTTATTTCTCATGATGAACCAAAAAAAATTGAAGAAGCTCTTTTGAATCCCAGTTGGATGGAAGCTATGCAAAAAGAGTTGAATCGATTTAAAAGAAACGAAGTTTGGTTTCTTGTACCTAGACCAACTCATCAAGCTGTTATTGGAACACGGTGGGTGTTTAGAAACAAACTAAATGAAGAAGGAACTGTGGTCAGAAATAAAGCAAGACTGGTAGCTCAAGGTTTCAGACAAGAAAAAAGAATAGACTATGATGAAACCTATGCACCAGTAGCAAGGCTTGAAGCGATCAGAATATTTTTAGCCTTTGCTGCCTTCAAAAATATCAAAGTTTATCAGATGGACGTGAAAAGCGCCTTCTTAAATGGTCTACTGCAAGAAGAGGTCTACGTTGAACAACCTCCAGGTTTTATCGATCATTTCTTACCAAATCATGTATTTAAATTACACAAAGCCCTGTATGGTTTAAAACAGGCACCTCGAGCTTGGTATGACAAACTTTCACAATTTCTTGTTAATCACGATTTCACCATCGGCGCAGTAGATAAAACTTTGTTCACTTTAGTTAGGAATAAGCACATTCTGTTAGTACAGATTTATGTTGATGACATCATCTTTGGGTCAACTAACTCCAAATTGTGTGCAAAGTTTTCCAAATTGATGCAGGAATAATTTGAAATGAGCATGATGGGAGAATTAACATTCTTCCTAGGACTGCAGATCAAGCAACTTGTTACTGGAATCTTTTTAAATCAGGCTAAGTATACTAAGGAACTACTGAAAAAGTTTGGTATGGAAACATGCTCTGCTGCTTCTACTTCTATGAGCTCATCTACTAAACTTGACAAGGATGAGAATGGAATTTCAGTAGAGGTAACTCAATATCGTGGTCTTATTGGTTCACTGTTATATCTTACTACCAGTAGACATGATATTATGTTTGTTGTCTGTATTTGTGCAAGATTTCAATCTAACCCTAAGCAGTCACATTACATTGCTGCTAAGCGCAACTGAAATATTTGAAGGACACTCAAAATGTCGGCTTATGATATCCTAATGATTCATCTTTCAATCTTATTGGATATTCAGATGCTGATTATGCAGGTTGCAAGTTGGAGAGTAAAAGCACAAGTGATTTTTGTCAATTTCTTGGTGATAGGCTAATCTCCTGGTTTACTAAAAAGCAGACTTCCATAGCTACGTCTACTGTAGAAGCAGAATACCTTGCCGCTGGAAGCTGCTGCTCTCAAATACTGTGGATACAACAACAACTTAAATAATACTGAGTTCAAGCTTCTGAACCACCTATCTTCTGTGACAATATAAGTGCTATAGCAATCACGCAAAATCCAGTACTTCATTCCAGAACAAAGCACATAGATATCAGACATCATTTCATTAAAGATCATGTGCAGAAGAAGGACATTCGTCTGGAATACGTTTCTACTGATCAACAAGCAACAGACATCTTTACAAATCCTCTGCCTGAGAATAACATATTGCCAAATTCTAAACCAGTTGTTTAAATCATGACTCCTAATATTCTGAATGTTTTCGGAATTGACAACTAGGTCAAGCAACTCCCACTCACTTGACAACATCATGTGATTCAGCACATCTTCCTTGACCAGCTCGGATATGTGATCAACCCGAGCAAGCCTCTTGAACCATCTTGCAAGTGACCTCTGTCCAGCAGAAGCAGGAAATTCTCCGGTGTTGATTTTTTGGAGGTCATGAGCAGTAGTCCAAATGGACATAACCTCCGCAAAGATGAAGTCTTCTGCACCTTGTTTTAATTCTTCAGACATTGAGGTGTCCAGAAAGGATGAGGAACATGTGTGCTGCTTTCACAATCCATTGGAATACAATACAAACAGAAATTATCTTCATTTATAGACAAGACTTGAGGAAGACGAAGAGTCATCGAACATTAAATTATTCAGACTAAGTTTTTCTCACTCTTTCTTTTGTTTATTTTTGCTGTTATTTATTTATTTGCATTGAGTAAAAAGCAGTAGATAAACAAAAATATGACAAAATAGAATATTTCATTCATAAAATCAGATGCATTAAATTGTCCTATCTATTACATTTGTTGATTTCAGCAGTTTGAAGTACTGCAAAGTACTTCAGCAGGAACCTAAGCTCTGCTGGAATCCCCTCTTTTTGCATGATCATGGTTTGTGGAAGGGGTTGTTCCGCAACTTAGTCCTTCTAAGAACGAACAATCTAACTGACTGCTCATATTACATGCCAAGGAATTTATTCCAAGTCTTCATATCTTGAAAAAGGATGTATTCAGACATCATCTTACGAGAAGATGGAAATTGTCCTTGCAATTCCTCTGCTGAATCAAACTCTGGAGAAGACTCCGAGAGAATTTTTGCATCATCCATTTGTGATTTGTTATTTGTGTACATAACTTTATTTGTGAGATTGCAGATACTTATATAGAGTCTTGGGGAAGCTAAAGAGACATCCAACCGGTCACATCATGCACGAATATCAAGAGTCATCCATCCTTCCCTCATATATCGTATATATTGCATTTATTAGTTGCATTAATTGAGGAGGAATGTTATTTTATTATTTCTTTTCCTTTTCCGTGGTTTATCTGAAGCAAAAGAAGGCTTGTCTTTTCGATAAAACAGTGTCTACTGGTTTTTATCCAGATGATGAAAATATTTCAGTGCTTCATAACTTCCAGTAGATATTATCATAAGACGACAAACTCTATTCTGATATTTTTAGTAACCATTTGGACAACCAGCCTATTTTTAGTTAGTTTAAAATTTTGGCGTATCTGACTCTCTCTGCTCAACTTTTCAAATTCAACCATAAACATATTGACACGTGTCCTTATGTTTCACTGACGGCTGTACATTCTAGACTTTAACCATCTTTTCTTAGTTATTTCACCTTTACGCTTTTAGATCCTTCGCATATTAGCTACTGTTCAATCTCGTTTTCACATTTTACTGCAGAATCCACTCCAAATACTCTTTGTTTGCAGAAATGGCTGGAGCTTACACTCTAAATGCTTATCAAGTTAACTTTGCTTCAGTTCTGACAATCAAGGACGAAAATCTTGTTAAAATGTTTAAAGCCATCGAGAAATCTGGTCTAAGAAGGTTTTTAGAAGCATCTGCTATCATCTACAGAACTACTCTTTTAGACTTCTACGCCAAAGCCACTGTAGAGAATGGTAAAATCATTTACTCTCAAGGAGGTTGCCATCTCTATCGATGCTGCACTACTGGGATCGACGTTTTTTCTCCCATGCTTAGGTATCTCTGACTTTTCTGATACCTCTAAGGAGGAGATGTCGGCTGCCCTCGTTACTTTCTCAGCTTCTGGAGAGGAACTCTCTCTTTCTTGCTTCAAGAAGCTACTGAAGATGGAATATCAAGTGCTTGCTGATATTGTTGCAAAATCACTGTTGGTCAAGGCTGGTACGTTTGAAAAATTGACCAAGTAGAAGGTTCAAGTGATGTTGGTCATCACTTCTGGATTTAAGGTAGATTGGTGTGGATTCTTGTTTAGAATCCTGAAGGATATGATTCTGAGGAAGAGTTCTGGTTTTGCTGTTCAGATCAGCAAAATGCTTAAGGATGATGGTTTTCCTTTCACTACTGAACATGACGCTTCTTATGTTACAATGGCTGATGCTGAAAATGTACTTGCTCTTAGACCAAATCCCTTTGTGGCTGAGTTAATTGCCTTGAAGAAGGAGGTAGGAAATGCTTAATCTAAGGTTCAAGGACCTCAGAAGAAGATCAGAAGAAAAAGAGTGGTTATCACCACTGATTCTGATAAACCAACATCTGAGGAGTCTTCTGCTCTTACCCAAGCATCTATCCCTGCCACCCCAAGCAAGAAGAAGGCTCGCACGGTGCTCCGCATCAAGAAAACAGCAGCCATTGCTGATTTATACACTGTCCCGTTGAGACAAGTGTGTCTAGAAGCCACATCTTCTTTGCAAGTATATGTTCATGTCACTAAGCCAGCAGCTACTTCTGCTACCACAACCTCTACTGCTCCGACCTTCAGACCCTCGTCTGGAGTTGTTATTCGTGAATCTATTGCAGGGCCTTCTGCTTTTCGACCCGGGACGACTGCCTCATCTTCAGATAAAGGCAACTACAAACTCTTTGCAGAACCACAACTTCACAATGCCAAGTCATCTGCTTTAACTAGGATTGATCTTCATTTGGAAGAGGTTGAGAAATCTGCCAATGAAGAAATGACCTTCTTTGATGATTGACATAAGATTCGAGTTTTCCATCCTCTCACATTCTTCAGAACACCAGGTGCATTTCGAAAAAAGGTAAAGAATGAAGAAAAGGTATTTGCTCTTGCCACGACTGAAACTGTGATTGAAGCTATGAGATGCCGAAGCTTCATTCTTGAGCAGCTGAAACGACAGAAACTGGAATCAGTTTTAAGACTCTTCAGTCTAATTTTGATGCTTTGATACCCACTGCTGCTCAGGATCAGCATGTGATCCTTATTCTTACTGATCGATTGAGAATGATGAATGAGCAACTTCTTGCTCAAGAACAGTACATTTGAAGAATCTTTACAGTATTCAGTAGGCTTCATTCCAGACTTTGCTCAGAATAAGCCAGTTGAGGAAAGGACTACAGCTCCACCAGAAGCTAAGGTCTCTAGTACTCCTGCATCTCCGAAGTTGCCTACTCAGTCTTCACCTCTTCTATCTGTTACTGAATTGGATTCAGTGGATGAAGTCATTCAATCTATTGTTGTTAATGTCTCTGCTGCACCAGAAGCAGCTCAGGTTGATGACATGGTCCAATCAGGAGCTCATCCAGCAGAACAACACTTAGCAGAATTGGTTGCTGCCCCATCTCAGTTACTGCCAAATTTGGAGATTTTCTCTGCTGAACATCAAGCAAAAATGGTAGCCATCTTGAGTGATCAAATTCCAGCAGTTGAACAAATTGAGGCCATGGAAGCCGAGCAACCAGAAGAAAGAGCACTTCATGAATCCTCTGCTGCTGAAGGATCCTCTGCTGGACAAACTACTGCTGTTACTATTGTTCCAACAGATCTTTTTTCTTCCACTGCCTTAGTTGTCCTTCCTACTGATTCACCAACTCGCATTGCTCATATTGCGCATCATGCAGAAATATCAGAACGTGTGCTTGCAAGAAGTCCATCCTTAGATGACAAGCGCTTTAATCTTGAATTTGAGATTGACATACTGAAACGAATTATTGACAGACTTTCAGAGATCGTCAAACAGATATCCTCTAAACATGCTGATGATGTCGAGGCCACAAAATTTTTTCGAGAACGCATAACGAAACATGTCGTTAAAACCGGAGAATCGTTGGCTAAGCTTGAAGTTGAATCTAACATTTTTAGGAAGAATGTCTTGACCAGTCATGCCAACATCGTTCTTGGACAATCAGACGTTATTTGAACTGTCTCTGATCATGAGTCGTCTCTTCGCTCAATTACAACTAAAGTTGAGGCTACTGATTTGAAACTTGAATCCATCGATGCCAAGATTGAGTCCCAATCCCAATCCCTTCAGGCCCTTAATGATCGCGTTTCGAATCAGGTTCCATTTTTTGAGATGATGAATGATAGCTTTATCAGCCTTTCTGGACAAATGCATGAACTTCTTACTCGCATTGATGCCCAAAAAGGGGAAGCAGTAGAACGTAGGAGAGATGAAAGGATAGAGGAAGGTAGATCGGGAGGACATCATCAAGCAGAATCATCCTTCAGAAGCAAAGATCCTCAGGATGATGATGATGTACTAATCATCGATATTGGGACTGTTGATTAATCTTTTCGATTAATACTCTTTTGAACTCTTCTTTACGATTTAATTACCTTTCAATTATTTGGTTATAATTACTATCTATTTCTGATTTAACTGTTCTCTTCATCATACTAACTTCTAGGTTTTGACATCACCACAAAGGGAGAAATTGATAGACTTAATTTAATTGTGGTGATGATAGTCAAAACCAGTAGATCTCGTTAGTAAAATCAGAATATAGCATAAAAGCAGAAGTTCTCGTGTCGCCTTCACAAAGCAGTACTCCTCGAGTAGTTATCAGCTTAGAAAAACAGAAGCAGAACTTGACTTTTACTAAATCAGAACCTATCGTACATATATTAAATGTTACCGTTAATTTACCAAGTACGAGTATTTAATGCTTCATTAATGCTGAACAAAGTCATTTAATACGTTTTACCAAATGTGGTATGAAACAAGACTGATTGTTCTGAAGCTTTTTGCAGAAACCTTTTTAGGAAATAAAGCTGATTTTATCAGAAGTCAAAGAAGCCGTTTTGTTTATAGACGTTGGATTCAAGACTCCTATAAATACACAAGATCAACGACGTTTATAGGTTACCAAAAATTACAAGCACATTCTCCAATATACTAACGTTGATTTGAGCACTCAGAACTTCTTATCATCTTCAAGCTCAATATACAGAAAAGCAACACACGCTTCATATTAGTTATCTGATCTTTTGAGATCATATTATGATGACTGTTTCTTACTCTCTCTACAAACATATTCACGTTTCTATATCTTTGAGAAGAGTTTGTAAACTGGAAAAGAGTCTTTTCCAGAACTTTTCTGTATTCGTTTTATTGTGTTGAGTTACTAAGAGTTTCAGTAGGCAAAGGATAAGTCCGGCTGAAGTGGGTGTGTCCAAGTTTTGTACTATAAAAACAAAAGTCTTTTAGTGATACCTTCTGGAAACAGAAGAAGGGGGGACGTAGAAGATTTTATCTTCGAACTTCCTAAACAACCATTTTCTACTACCTACTGATTTATTGTATTTCACCGTACTCCATCGGATCGTTTTTGCACTTTTTATTGTGATCTGATGGACTTACTCTTGAACAAGATTAGCTATAATCTCTAACAGGATTCTAGCACCCTTTGAAAAAAAGACTGTCAAAGGAACGAGTTTATTCACCCCCCTCTAAACTCTATATCGATCCTCAACACAGTTCATAGTCGATTCAGTCGCCGCTAAGAAGGATAAAGGCCGCTCGAGTTTTAGACTAGTAACTACGATGTGAGTACCATGCTTCATTGGTAGGGGACATTATGATGTCCGAGCATGCAGATAGGTGCTCCTTGTAGAGTGCACTGAACAACCCTCCATAAAGGACTTTCTAATTGGTTCTTACTTATCGAGTGGAAACGTTCTAGTTTATGGTTATACACCATTAGTCCTTATGACCCGGGACAATATTGAGACTCTATATGCTAACATTGCACTTTGACTTGTTTACCGACTCTCATGGGGTCATCAGGTGGCAAGGTTGGGTGTTTTGTCGAAACATATAGGAGTCGATGAATTGTAGTCGGGGATTCACCGCTTATCTCTAGGTATAGATATCCTATGTGTATGCAGTTGAAATCTCTGATCAGATTGTTGGTGGTAATTATGAACAAGGTTTTATAGATTACACCATCGGTGCAACTACGACATGACACATAGTATCAATTCTTTGACAACTCTCTATATTCCAATAGTTGTCGAATCGGTCGAGATATATGAGATGAAGGGACCGTACTGTACGCTAAACATAATTGAATGGTTTTTGCAGGCACTATCATTTGATACCTAAGGAATCATGTAAGTGATGCTGCTAGGCATTTAACATGATTGGTTGGGTACTATCAAACTTGAGTTCCGACATTCTTATTATCAAGGAGTTGATAAGTAAGAATGGAGTAAATGTGGTATGCTCATATAAGGACATGTTTAGTCCTGAATCACATAGAGATGTGAACCCACTGCTAGTTGTATCAATGAACTATTGAGGGTCACACAAATGCTAACTTTCTAGATCCCGTTGAGAAGAAAAATAGTTTAATTTGTTAAATGGCTTATAAAGGAGTTTATAAGCACAAAGAAAAATAGAAGTATGAATTCTATAAGAGGATTATGGGGAATATAACTTTTAATTTGAGGAAGTGTTTCTAAATTAAAAGATGACTAAAATAAATAATGTATTTGAAAAAATTATGATTTTCATAAACATTATTATGGACTAAATTAAATTAATTCAAGTGTTGAATTAATTAAACACTAGTGGACCTAGTAGAGTCCAAATAATTAAATTAATTCAAGTGTCGAACTAATTAAATAACATTGGGTCTTTTAGAGCCCAATTGGAAATAATTATTCAACTAGTGTGCTTGTGTAAATAAATTAAAGTTTGAATGGTCTCAAATGTGTTTGAGATATTTAAATAAAAGTCCACAGGCTTTGTAATTGTTACATGTCCAAATAAAATTGCATGCTTGGGAGGTGAAGGGTTGGAGACAATTCTTTTTCAATAAACAAGGCATGTCTCTCACATGCACTTTAACTTTTTTTTAAAAAAAATAAAACCAAGAAAAGTTTTTCCCTCTCTCTCTCCCCTACACAATGCAAGGGCCGAAACTTTGAGACGTATTCCCTCTCAATTTGCTTCTTCAATTGTTGAGCAAAGTGCACACACTTCTCAAAACAAAAATGCTCTAATTTTTCATGTGAAAAATTAGAGTGGATATATCTTGTTAGTGGTGGACTTAATTTGAAGGAAAGAAGGAACTTGAGCAAGGACTGCTCAAAGAAGCTTGTAGATTGGGTCAATCATTCAAGAACTTAGTTTTTTCACAACTAAGTTGGAGCCATCATCAATCTTTTGTGATTGATAGGTAAAAATTTCTAAAATACTCTATCAATGTCATTTTTATGTTTTATCTTATTTGCTACACGTCATAGTGAGGTGCTCGTTTTTGCTTGTAAAATTTGATTTTTGAAACTTCCGTTGCGCATCCGGGAACTTTAACCGATCCCCTTTCAAAAACATCTCATCATATCATCATATACTTATTCATTTTCCTTAATCGAATTCAGTTCGTTAGTTGTGACTTTCGTATCAGCTCTATTCGATGGATCCATCTACATATAACCGTGGTACACGACGATGAGGACATCATGAACAGTATTACCTATCCACTGATCCTTGGCCTTACAGCTCATCGTATAAATATATTGTCAGTCACAACAAACTCTCATCCTTCAAAAAAATCATCATATTCATCACTTATAAAAACATGCATATACGTAATTTTCTTTAAAACCAAGCATGCAACGTATTTTTCATATTTACCAAAAATGTCATATACGTGATACTAAACATTTCAAAACATGCTAAATTATGATCAGGGTGCTGCCAGGACTAAAAACTCGACCCAGGTGCAAAATGACCATTTTATCCCTGGAAACCCTAAATGACCATTTTACCCCTGGACCTCAAAATTTCGACCCGAAGCCCACCAAACTCCTTAAAACACCTCAAAACATAATAGTAAGCATTTCTTAGACATAAACTAAAGCTCATTCCAAAACTTATACGATTCATTTTAAAACTAGGACCGGGGTCTCGGTTTAAACCTGAATCAACCTGAAACTTAACCAAAATTTTCCCAACCCAAACCATGACTCGAACCTACATCACCAGCTTAGAAACCACATGTTTCAGAGCCCTTATGACCCTCAAACAATAACCGAAAGTTGCTGGAATTTTATATACGTGCATACTCGAAACCCTAGTGCACCAAACTTTCTATCATTCGATCCCAGCAACTTTCGGTTATTGTTTGAGGGTCATAACCAGCTATATTGGGATGAAGTTTGAATCCAAGAGGCTCTCCTTGACCAACCAAGCTAACCCTACTGCCCAAAACAACAGCCCTTGCATTACCCTCGAAACCGCGCCGCACAAGACAACCAACCACACATCCATTGTAATGTCCGAAAAACCAACCTACGTAAACCGCATGCATGCAAAATTGTTTTAATAGCTTAATTGTTTTATCTAATTGATTTTAAAAGCTAGCATGATATTTATTATATGATTAAATGTATGATTGCATGATTAAATGATAATATGACATGATTACATGAAATTTAAGGATTGTACCTGAATATTCGATAATAGGTAGAGGAAAGAAGACCGGGGACGACCAAAACAAGAATATGCATTTTTCTTTAAATATGTGCAAGGCTTCCTAATATGATTTAATTTTCCTAAAAATGTTGGAGTTCAAATTTATTTTACGAGTCGAGCTCGATTTTTATCGGGAAGCCGATTTTGGGAAAACCCAATTTAATTATTTACAGAAGACCCAATTACCCTTAAACTTGAAAGCCCAAACTGAATCCCATTTGAAAGTGATTAAAATTTTAAATAGGACTTCTTAGGCTTTCAAAACATAACAATTAAACCTTGTGGCAGCCGAAAACACACCACACACACTTCAGATTTTTGAAAATTAGGAGGAGAAGAAAAGCTAGTGTTCTTCGTCGTCTGGTCGTCCAACGTCTCACCCTCGCCAACAATCGTATATTCAAGCGTTATAAACGCAAATGCTCGTTTTATAAACCCTTTTAAACATCATAAATATCATAATGTGTGTGTTTTATTTGATTATGCATGAAAAAAATATGGGTGTTCGATTATTTTACGGTATAATATGTATTTTCAACGTTTACGCTTGTTGATGTAATGTTATGATTCCCGAGGATTAAGCTGCCAATATATGATTAAATATGAATGAAATTTGAGTAATTAAATAAGAAACAAAAGGCTGGAACCATAGGGAAAGAGGGAGGAACCATGGGTTTTTGGTTTGGTTTGTTCAAGATTCAAGGGCGGCTACTGTGCATGGGGGCTGGGGATCAGCCAAGGCTGGTTGGGTCTTGGCTAGGGTTGTGGTTATGTCCTAGGAATAGTCATAGGAGGGCTAGGGCTCGAGCTTTGGGCTGGGTAAGAGTCCACAAGAAGAGGGGCTCTCCCCCAAAGGATTCTCGCAGCTGATTTCGGGAAAAGGAGACTTGCGGCTGGCCTTGGGGTGAGCTAGGTAATCTGTTAGGGTCCAAGGGAGATGGTCAGGGTTTGGGTAATGGGATAGGCAGGGTGTCTTGATGTGGGCTCGAGAAAAACGTGGGAAAAAACAGCTTGCGTGGCTGGTGCTGTGCGCGCACCTTGTCTCTTCGGGCAGGGCTTTGTGTGTGAGGTCAGTGGCTTGGGCTGGGCTTTGGTTGGGTCTGGTCATGGTCCAGGGTTGGTTATGGTCAGGTGGTGTCCGTGGTGGCTCGGATGGAGGTTGGATAGGAGTCTTTTAACATGAAACATCTTGTACACAGAATTTGGATGCTCGGTTGTAGGGCTGGTAAGCAAAATAGGGTCTTGTTCCATGGAATGGGCTTGGTCAGTAGGGTTCCTAGGTGGGTTGGCTCGGGTTTGGCTTGAGGTGGCTTGACCATGGCTCGAGTATATTGGGAGATGGCTCGGGTTGTTCAAGCAAGGGTAAAAAACGAGATATAATGAACTAAAATTAGAACCATGGGTCCACGGGTGTGGTTTGTTTATCACAAGGGTAGATTAGGTAATAAAAATGTTATTTTTAAAATTTGGGATCAAAATAATGAGTTTTGGATTTATTCGGGATTTAGTCGCCTCATGAAACATTAATTGAAGAATTAATTGAAATGCCTAGATTGAAGCGGATTAAAATTATGAAAATTATATTTAAGCTTAAATAATTATTTAGAATAAGTCAATGACATTTAAAGTGAGAAAAAGATAATTAAAAAAAATGAAAATTTTTACATCTAGGGGCAAACACTAATTTTACACTTGAGAAAATATGTAAAAGCTTGGCATCGTCCCGAAAAATCATAATGCATGTTAAATGATATTTTATGATTTAAAATGATGATTTTGATGAAAATATGATATTTTATGATTTATGATAAAAGCTGTGCAATTTTCACTGTCTAAAATGCTATTTTTTATGATTTTAAATGAAAATGAAAAATATTTTTAGGGATGTGAATTGACTATGAAAAAAGATATTTGATTTTTTGGAGATGACGTGAGGGCCAAGGACCCAGAGGGAACCCATAATCGGGCCAAGGTCCAGAGGACCCCGTTTACGGGCCAAGACCCTAGAGGGACCCTGTCTATGGGAAAAGTCACCAGAGGACCCTGACGATCGTATTTCCATGATGGAGCCTAGTGTCCACCCCCATGGACCATGTGGAGCTGAAGACTGATCAGTCGACCGAAGAAAATCTAGTCATTTTCAAGGATCAAATTTCACCCAAAATGATAAATGATTGAAAGCTTTACGATTAAAATGATTTATGATATTTGATCTACACTTGAAAGGTATTTTTAACCGATTAATTTATGCTTAATTTACTTTTAAATGATTTTAAATGGTTTATTATGGTTCAAAAGTTATTTTAAATAAAAGTATGATTTTTAAATGCATGTGAATGTATATGTTTTATTTGCTACTCATGTTTAGAACGTGCTGAGTCATTAGACTCAGTAGGTTTGTATGATGCAGGATTTGAGGCGCTAACGATTGGGTGGATCGAGTGCAGCAGTACAATCCCGAGGGACCTTTATGTTTCCACACTAGATTGTTAGATATAAGATTTAAAAGGTTTATGTTAATGAATTTATTAGAGATATTTTTATGCTTTATTTTATGTTAATTGATCTTTTTAAAGTTTAATTTATGAAGTTTTGGTTATTTGATGATTTAGATAGATTTATTTTATGCACTAGATATTTAAATGTTAACTTATTATGGTTATGAAAATGTTAAGTATTTTAAATTAGTATTTCTGAGTTATGTTTTTTTTTTTTTTTAAAATGTCGAGGTCGTTTCAGTTGGTATCAGAACCAAGGTTCCATAAGAGATAGTGTTTTGTCAGTCACACCGAGAAGCTCAAGAAGCACACCTCAAGTATGTGAGTTTTTATTGCTTTATATTTCATCATTATTTTAAATGCTTATATGATGCATGATATAAATGTTAGTTGCATGCTTCATGTAAAATGTTAAATGCATGTTGGGTAGTGTAATTGATTGGGATAATGAAGAACTTAGAGGAAAATATGCTGCATTTTCTACCTGGACTGGATTTAGGAGTCAACATTGAGAAATTTTTGGGTTAGAAATGCAATGTTTAAGATTTTGATGACCGAATTGAAGAGTAAGATTTAAGTTAGAGGTTAAGTTTGTGGTGAATAAGGGAATCTAAGCATTGCAATCATTAAGTCAAGGAAAATTTCGAGGACGAAATCAATTTAAGGGGGGAGAATTGTAACTTCCGAAAAACCAACTTACGTAAACTGCATGCATGCATGAAAAATTGTTTTAATTTCTTAATTGTTTTATCTAATTGATTTTAAATGCTAGCATGATATTTATTATATATTCAAATGTATGATTGTATGATTAAATGATAATCTGATATGTTTACATCAAATTTAAAGATTTTACCCGAATATTCGATAATAGGCAGGGGAAAGGAGACCGGGGACGACCAAGACAAGAATATGTATTTTTCTTAAATATGTGCAAGTCTTCTTAATATGATTTAATTTTCCTAAAAATTTTGGAGTTCGAATATATTATATGAGTCGAACTAGATTTTTCCTAAGAAGTCGATTTTGGGCAAACAATGAGTTTTAAAAGATCAAAAATATTATTTTTAGGAAACTAAATTTATAAAATTCTATTTTCTAATTAAATAAGTGTTATTGGGCTCAATTTAATTATTAAAATAAGGCTCAATTACCCTTAAACTTGCAAGCCCAAAACTCAAGCCCATTTGCATGTGATTAAAATTATAAATAGGACTCTTAGGATTTCAAAACACCACAATTAAACCTTGTGGCAGCCGAAAACACACCACACACATTTCAGATTTTCGAAAATAGGAGGAGAAGAAAATCTTGCGTTCTTCGTCGTTTGGTCGTCCAACGTCTCTCCCTCCCAATAATCGTATATTCTAGCTGTTATAAACACAAAGGAAAATTTTCTAAACCCTTTTAAACATCATAAAAATCATAATATGTGTGTTTTAATTTATTATGCATGAAAAAAATATGGGTGTTTGATTATTTTACGGTATGATACGTATTTTAAACGTTTTCACGATTTTACGCTTGTTGATGTAACGTTATGATTCAGAAGGGTTAAGCTGCCAATATATGATTAAATATGAATGAAATTTAAGTAGTTAAATAAGAAACAAAAGGCTGGAGCCGTAGGGAAAAGAAAGGGAGGAACCGTGGGTTTTTGGTTTGGGTTGTTCAAGATTCAAGGGCGGCTACTGTGCATGGGGCTGGGGCTCGGCCAGGGATGGTTGGGTCTTGGCTAGGGTTGTGGTTGGGTCCTAGGAAGAGTCTTAGGAGGGCTAGGGCTCGAGCCTTGGGTTGGGGAAGAGTCCACGTGAAGAGGGGCTCTCCCTCAAATCATGCTCGCGGCTGGTTTTGGGAGAAGGAGAATTGAGGCTGGCCTAGAAGAGAGCCAGGGTGGTCTGACAGGGTCCAAGGAAGATGTTCAGGGTTCAGGGCATGGGCTAGGAAGGGTGGCTAAATGTGGGCTAGAGCAAAACATGGGAAAAGGCAGCTTGCGTGGCTGGTGCTGTGCGCGCAGCTTGTGTCTTCGGGCAGGGCTTTGTGCGTGAGGTTAGGGGCTTGGGCTGGGCTTGGTTGGATCTAAGCGTAGTCCAGGGTTGGTTAGGGTCAGGTGGGCTCCGTGGTGGCTCAGATGGAAGTGTCCTAGGTTGGCTAGGAGTCTTTTAGCACGGAACATCTTGTGCACAGAATTTGGATGCTCGGTTGTAGGGCTGGTGAGTGAGCTAGGGTCTGGTTCCATAGGCTGGACTTTCTCAGTAGGTTCCTAGGTGGGTTAGCTCGGGTTTGGCTTGAGGTGGCTCGACCATGACTCGAGTAAATTGAGAGATGGCTCAGGTTTTTCAAGCAAGGGTCAAAAACGAGATTTAATGAACCAAAATGAGAACCATGGGTCCACGTATGTAGTTCATGGCTCATAAGGATAGATTAGGTAATAAAAATGATATGTTTAAAATTTGGGATCAAAATAATGAGTTTTGAATTTATTCGGGATTTAATCGCTTCACGAAACATTAATTAAAGAATTAATGGAAACACCTAGATTTAAGCAGATTAAAATTATGAAAAATTATATTTAAGCTTAAATAATTATTTGGAATAATCTCAAGTTATTAACGAGAATTTTTACATCTAGGGACAAACACTAATTTTACTCTTGGGAAAATACGTAAAGACTTGACAGCGTCCCGAAGGATAATAATGCATGTTAAATGATATTTTATGATTTAAAATTATGATTTTGATGAAAATATGATCTTTTATGATTGCGGATATTTTACGATTTATGGTAAAAGCTGTGAAATTTTCAATGTCTAAAACGCTATTTTTGGAAAGTTATGATGATTTATGATTTTAAAAGAAAAGGAAAAATATTTTGGGGGACGTGAATTGACTGTATAAATGATATATGATTTTGTGGAGATGATGTGAGGCCAAGGCCCTAGAGAGAACCCATATTCAGGTCAAGGCCCCAGAGGACCCCGTTTACGTGAAAAGTTCCCAAAGGGACCCCGTCTATGGGAGAAGGCCTCAAAGAGACCCCGAAGATCGTGTTTCCATGGTGGAGCCTAGTGCCCACCCCCATGGACCATGTGGAGCTGAAGACTGCTCAGTCGACCGAAGGAATAAATAGAGTCACTTTCAATGATCAAACTTCACCCAAAATGATAAATGATTGAAAGCTTTACGATTAAAATGATTTATGATATATGATCTATGCTTAAAGATATTTTTAACTGATTTATTTATGTTTATTTATTTTTAAATGATTTTAAATGGTTTATTATGGTTCAAAAGCTATTTTAAATAAATGTATGATTTTTAAATGCATGTGATTGTATATGTATTATTTGCTAATCATGTTTAGAACTTGATGAGTCATTAGACTGACTAGGTTTGTATGATGCAGGGTTCGATGATATATGAGAGGCGCCGACAATTGGGTGGATCGAGTGTAGCAATACACTCCCAAGGTACCTTTAAGTTTCCGCAATAGATTGTTAGATATAAGATTTAAAAGGTTTGTGTTAATTATTTTATTAGAGATATTTTTATGCTTTATTTTTTGTTAGTTGATCTTTTTAAAGGTCAATTTAGGAAGTTTTGGTTAGTTGATGATTTAGAGAGATTTAATTTATGCACTTGAGATTTTAAATGTTAACTTATTGTGGCTATGAAAATGTTAAGTATTTTAAATTATTATTTTCGAGTTATGTTGAAAAAAAAGGTCAAGGTCGTTTCATCAACATAGCCCTTTGACCAACTCCTAGACCACAAATAGCTGTTCATGACCCTCTCCCAGCCCTGTCACGGACCCAACTGGGTCGGATTCTTTGCTGGAAATCGGGCCATGCACTGCGGCACACACTAAAGTCTTCGATCTTGCTAAAATCGAGCCAACCTACACCAAGTACCGATCGGCCCCTCACTTAAGTTTCGACTCCAGCAATGTGTCCCCTTCAATCCTGTCTAACAGCCCTCTCACACCATTATTTGGCAGACCCTTGCACAAGTACATGAAAAACGTGAGTTGTACAAAAGATATATGCACGTTCATGTCAAAATCTTTGCAAAAACGATGCTATATGAGAGTCCAACGAAATTTCATGTAAAAAAAAAAAATAAAACAACATATAAATGGTGTAAATGATGAGAAAAAGAGATACATGACGTTCCTCAATGTTTATACGCTTGAAAACTCGAAGAACTACGCGCGGGACGTGAATCGGAGAGGCGGGGGATGAGCTTTTCTTGAAAAAATCTTGAAGAACTCGAGTTGCTGCTGTAGTTTTCGAAAAGTCTACTGAATGAGAGAGAGGGGCGGCCACTTTGTGTATTTAGGTTTAGGGTTTAGTTTAGATGGTAATTAAGTTAAATAATGTGTACTAATGGGCCATAATTAAAAGTTAAGTGGATGAAAGGGTTTTGAGCCCATTAATCATTAAAATAACCCATCAAGTCCAAAAACACTCCCGAAAAATATTTCTTTTAGGTACGTTTTTTGAAAATAATGGCCGAACCCTCAAAAAGTTTTCCGAATCGATAAAATTTGCGTACCGACTAAAAATATGACTCAGGGAGTAAAAATACCCTACCAAGGCCTATTTTAAAAAATCATACTTAAAAATACCTCATATTAAATAATTAAAATTAATTATTCAATAAAATATTTTTCTTAATTATTCTCGGTCTCCGTTCCTCGTTCGAGCTTGAAATGCAACTCAAAACCCTAATGCATGAAACTTAAAAATAATCTTGACATAAACCCTAGCCATGAAATAAATACGTATTTAATGCATAAAAATCATTAACCACATATTTTAAATAAAACCCTAGATTGCATGCAGTCGAATTACGTATTTCGAACTTTCTAGACCTTACATTTTATCTTTAAAATTATACTAATTTTTTTTTATAACCACCATTTCGAAAATTAATAATTAAAATCACTTAACATCTTCATAAATCAAAATGACGTAATGTTGGGGATCGATATGGAGTTTAGAGGGAGGGGGTGAATAAACTCTTTCCTTTGTTGGTTGATTTTTCAAAGGTTGCTAGAATCCTGTGAGAGATTATAGCTTATCTTGTTCAATAGTAAGTCCAGCAGATCACAATAATAAGTACAAAAACGATCCGATGGAGTATAGTGAAATACAATAAAACAGTATGCAGTAGACAAGGGTTGTTTATGGAAGTTCGAATATGTAATATTCTATGTCTCCCCTTCTTCTGTTTCCAGAGGGTATCTCTAAAAGACTTTGGTTTTTACAGTACAACACTTGTACACACCCACTTCAGCAGGACTTATCCTTTGCCTACTGAAACTCTTAGTTTCTCAACACAATAGGACAAATACGACAAAGATCTGGAAAAGACTCTTTTCCAGATTACAAACTTTTCTCAAAGATATATTAAGGTGAATATGATTGTAGAGAGAGTAAGAAACAGCCAGCACAATATGATCTCAAACGATCATATAACTGTTATGAAGCGTGTGCTGCTTTTCTGTATATTGAGCTTGAAGATGATAATTAGTTCTAAGTGCGAAAACGACGTTCGTATATGCGAGAATGTTATTGTTGTTCGGTAACGTATAAACGTTGTTGACCTTGTGTATTTATAGAAGTCTTGATACAACGTCTGTAAACAAAACGGCTTCTTTGACTTCTGATGGAATCAGCTTTATAGCCTAAAAAGGTTCCTGCAAAAAGCTTCAGAACAATCAGTCTTGTTTCATACCACATTTGGTAAAACGTATTAAATGACTTTGTTCAGCATTAATGATGCATTTAACCGTACTTGGTAAAGTAATGGTAACATTTAATATATAATCGATAGGTTCTGATTTAGCAAAAGTCAAGTTCTGCTTCTGTTTATCTAAGCTGATAAGTACTGAAGAGTACTGCTATGTTAAGGTGATACGAGAACTTTTGCTTTTATACTATCTTTTGGTTTTACTAACATGATTTACTGGTTTTGACTATCATCACCACAATTAAATTAAGTCTATCAATTTTACCCATTGCGGTGATGCCTGATCGAGCAAAACTTGCAATGTTAAATCCTTAATAAAAATATGGTTTTGTATGCTCAAAATTTATCGCAAGTGCACGATATCAAGTAATAGTATAATCTACGTGAGTACGAGTATCGTTCACTGAAGACTGTATTTGACAATTATTATTTTCAGTTATTAAATCTTTAGCAACGAAAATTGATTGGTTGTTTTATTACTACTCTAATCAAATTAACATGCAACTAAAATTATTCAAAATCAAGTAATGGAATATAATGTCTAAAATGGTTGAGTAAAATTCAATAAGAAATGAATTTGCTGGGAATATCGGTTCACCTACCCCTCGTTAATTAATTAATTTATTCGATAATGAGTTTATGCATCCGACAAGATTTCCTATTCAATTGAACACACTCTCTCGAGCTATGCCAAACTAATTCTATTCAATGAAGTAATTAAATGTCTTTAATTATTTATCAAGAGTGAATCACATTTCGACCTATGAAATTCTCTAGTTTTCGACCCTTAGGACTATGATTATCGACGCGTATCCAATTTCATATATCTATGCAAATTGTAGATCCACGGATTATATACTACTCGTTCCTATCACAATTTATTCTCTCGAACTCACTCGCAATATAAAAACATTGTCAAAATTAGCTACGCTCTAACAACACGATAAAACAATAGTATAATCAAGAACAAATCAGAAATCGAGGTGTAAATTAATTATATCAAAGTTTGGGGTAGGATCCCCTTAATCCCAACAAATTATAAAAGTTTAGCTACTCGAATTCATAGCGAGAATAAACAAAACTAAGTTCAAATGATAAAAAATAAATAAGAAATACTAGAGTTGACGAAAAACACGAAGAGCGATGCCCAGAAATCTTCAATCCAAGCACAAAATTCTCTCCAAAGCTTGCGTTGGCTCTTCAACCTCGTCTGAATGTCCTCTATTTCGTGCAATGATCCCTTCCATCTCATTCCCATCCAGAAATAAGCGAAGAAATCGGCCAAGAATCTTTCCAAAATTTCGAGTGCGCCCAGGCAGACAAAAGTTTCCGCCCGGGCGGATGACTCTCGCAGATCTTTTATTTTTCTTTTTCTTTAACGCGCCCGGGCGGACATAAATTCCCGCCCGGGCGGAAGACTCTCGCAAAAATTACTTTTTTTCTCACGCCTTGGATGCGCCCGAGCGGACATAAATTCCCGCCCAGGCGGAAGACTCTCGAATTTCTCCCTTTGATCTTCAATTTTGCACGAATCTTCTGCATTTTCGCCAACTAAACAGATGAGTAACACGAAGATATAAATTACTCTAAAATAACACAAGATGCATGAAATCTAAATGATAAATGCAACACACTGGGACAAAACATGACATGAAAAACAAGTAAAATCCACCTATATCATCCATCCATTACTAACCTTTTGCTCGTCCTCAAGCAAAATAGGTGACAAGATAGAATGGAACATGACATAGATTAGCTCGACAGTGAATTCATAGTCATCACTAGCCTCAGCGAAACTCAACATATTCCCTTGTCGATCAATGAAAAAGCACAATTCTTCGCACTTCCCTTGGTCTAGACATCGTTTCGAATAAAGCCTGAACGTGTGTGTGTGTTGTTAGTCCTAGCATCACAAATGATAGAGGGATCCATTCTTAACCATTGTCAGAGATTTAAATCATCCTGTTAGTGTAAATATCACTCTCCTTTATTCCTCTGCACTCAGTATCCATCAGCAACTTTTTTTTTCTGAATAAGAATACAGCAATGAAAGGACTATATTAGAACTTTTCATTTCAGATTCAAATCCATGTGTTTAGCATTTTTAGCCAAGAATAGAATTTATTCGGCTCCTCAACACCTTACATCTCCAACTTTAGCCAGGAATAGGATTTCATTCCTTTATTCGGCTCCCCCACACCTTACATCTCCAACTTTCTCTTTTTTTTCCGATGCTGATAGATACCTCGATTCAAGAGAATATCATCAAGTTTCATTTACGCCTTCAAACATTTTCGTTCCCCACTTTAGTTTTAAATTTTCACCATCTTATCATGCACGATTCTAGTTCTAACATTTGTGCAAATAGAGTTCAATACTCGAGACAAAACTTCATGTCTCTACCACAGTAAGTGCTAAAGAAATGCGAGTACACGATCAACATGGCATGTCTCATCACTTCTTAATCATCCTTGGCTAACAAGTACTATATCGAATACTGTCGGCTAACACACAAACATATGCAAAACAACTAAAACTACATGCCAACGAACAATACGATTAAAGAACCAACACGACAAAGACGACACAACACCCATCCAGCCCCCAATACTAAAGTCGAGCAGTGTCCCCAATGCAGTAGACGATAGAAAAAGAGACAGATAGGCACAACAAAATGAATGCAGTACACCCTAAGCATGCCAGATAAACGAAAATAAATACTGAACGAAACGAAATGCGATAAAGAAAAGAAGGGATAGAAGTGACTCCCCTCTCACTGATCCTCCTCCTCGCGCTCCTCCGGGGGAACGACGCCAGCGTACAGCTCTGGTGCATCGGCGTAATGAAAATGGAACGACGGCGGGAAAGCAGGCATGGGTGGTGAGAGAAGGGCTGGGTCGATACCACTGTGGCTCAGGGATAGGCGAAGCATGGCATCAGTGGCCGTCTGATACGTCTGACTCACAGCCTGCCACTGGAGCTGATGGTCTGCAAAGGCAGCAAATTCGTCCATACGGTCCTGAAGAAGGCGACGTCGAGGTCACGGAGCCGGTGGTGGGGGCTGCTGTGGCACGAGATCAAACGTAAAACTGTCCCAGATGGGTCCAAACTGCGGTAAAGCCTTCTGCCGCACTGCTAATTTATGCAACCAGCTAGCGTCATCGAGGGCTTTGGTCGGTGGCAACCACTCATCGTCATCCTGAAAAATGACTCCAGCGCTCGGCACATAGCTCTGTGATGATGTGGGGGAAGAACAATGCTACATTCGATTATGAATGCTCAGCTGGACCTGCGAATGGATTATCCTGCCCATATTGAGTGGCATCTGAGTGATCAATGCATAAAGTAGCAGCCCCCTCTCCCTCTGGACTTCACTAGTGTGCCCGATTGCCATCAAACGTGTGGCCAGAAATGCATACCACATCGCAGCCGGGATAAGCAAATATTTCTCTGCAAAACACGTGCGCGAGCCAGGTGTCTTCCACGGAGACCCCGGATAACAGATTCTTTGCATCATCAAGTCAAAATTCGGTTCTGCTACCCATGCCACATAAACCGAGTCATCCACCGCCGGTGTCTCAAGCACCCTATTAATCTCCGCTGAACTAAAATCGACCAACTTCTCTCTCACAAATCCTTTACCATCACTCCTCTCAGCTGCATTGGCATAGAATTCCCTCACCACTGGTACCACCGCGGCTTGCGGTTGGCTACAAAATTTTCCCCAGCTTCTATTCTCAATCTGATTGATAATATAAATGTATTGCACAAACTGTAAACCTCGTTCGTGAAGCGGAGATCTATGTATTTTTGCATTTTCGTAGCGTTCCCTCGCGGTATCATTAGCAAATAACTGAGAGTTATGGGATGAAGATGAAGAGGTGGTGTGACTTACCCGAGCATTTTTTGGTGCCATCGTTGAAGACGATTTTTTAAGAACAACAAGCCCGGAGTAGGAGGGTGTGTCGCCGAGAGAATGCTCGTCGAAACTCGAAGGACGCGGTCGGAATGACGCAACGGTGGCCGGAGTTTGTAGAGGTGGCCGGAAAGTTCAATTTGTGACCGGAAAAATCACTTCTTGATGTTTGATGCGGATGGAGACCCACGATTTGTACCTAAAATTGACACAAGGCAAGAGATTTGAGCGAGATTGAGAGACTAGGAGCGAAAAATCGAGGGGGGACGGCTAGGTTTCGAATGGGGGAAGAAAAAAGAGCTGCAGATTTTTTTAAATCTGCGCGATCCGCCCGGGCGGATGTAAGTGTCCGCCCAGGCGGATGACTCTCGGCTTTTTTTAAAAAAAAAATTTCAAAAGGGCGCGCCCGGGCGGTTGTAAATATCTGCTCGGGCGGAAGCTCTACGTCATTTTTAAATTTTGGTTGAAAACGGATGCACCCGGGCGGAAGCTTCATGGCTTTTCCCCCTTTCCTTTTTTTTAATAAAATAATAAGAGCACAAATTAAAAATTGAATTAAATGCAAGGTAAGGGAACGAGAGGTAGTTCTCAATTTATATTCGAGATCTGGACTGTCGGTCAGTTTCAGTTCGGATTGTCTTGGAACCGAGTGATTCCAAGTTGCCAGTAAGATATAACAATGATCCAATTAGGCCACGATACTGAGTTACCTTCACTGAAATTCCATTTTCATCCTTATCAAGTTTAATAGATTAGCTCATTGGAGTGGAAGCGGCAGAGCATGTTTCCATGCCAAAATTTTTCAGTAGTTCCTTAGTATACTTAGCCTGATTTATGAAGATTCCAGTATCAAGTTGCTTGATCTGCAGTTCTAGGAAGAATGTCGATTCTCCCATCATGCTCATTTCAAATTGTTCCCGCATTAATTTAGAAAACTTTGCACACAATTTGGGGTTATTTGACCCAAAGATAATGTCATCAACATAAATCTGTACTAACAGAATGTAATTATTCTTAACTAAAGTAAAAAAAGTTTTGTCTACTGTGCCGATAGTAAAATCATGATTGACAAGAAATTGTCAGAGCGTGTCATACCAAGCTCGAGGTGTATGTTTTAAACCATACAGGGCTTTGTGTAATTTAAATACATGATGTGGTAAGAAATTATCAATAAAACCTGGAGGTTGTTCCACGTAGACCTCTTCTTGCATTACACCATTTAGGAAGGCGCTTTTCACTTCCATCTGATTAAATTTGAAGTTTTTGAAAGCAGCAAAGTCTAAGAATATTCTGATAGCTTCAAGCCTTGCTACTGGTGCATAGGTCTCATCATAGTCTATTCCTTCTTCTTGTCTGAAACCTGAGCCACTAGTCTTGATTTATTTCTGACAACAGTACCTTCTTCATTTAGCTTGTTTCTAAATACCCACCGGGTTCCAATAACAGCTTGATGAGATGGTCTAGGTACAAGAAACCAAACTTCATTTCTTTCTTCTTGCATAGCTTCAATCCAACTGGGAACCAGAAGAGCTTCTTCAATCTTCTTTGGTTCATCCTGAGAGATAAAAGCAGCATGCATATATTCATTAATAATTTGCCTTCTGATTCTTAATGGAGCTGCTGAATTACCAATAACCAAAGATCGAGGGTGAGATTTTCTCCAGACAAAAGGATTTAAAGAAATTTCTTCCTGGTTTGTTGGATTCGAACCATGCTCAGCTAAAGTAGTAGCAGATTCTGGAATGTCAACTTCTGGTTCTGGTATGTCCTGTGCCTGAACAACTGGTTCTACCAGAGGAATGTCTGGTTCTGGATTTTGAACATCTTTGACAATTGGTTCTGCATCATCTTAACTATCTAGTTTCAGATGAATCTGTCTAATCTGTTACTTAGATTTGACACGTTAGAATTTCCAGGAGCACTGCTATCTTCATAAAAAACAACATGAATAGATTCTTCCACATTAAGAGTTCTATTATTGAAAATTCTGAATGCTTTTCTTATTTCTGAATATCCAAGAAATAATCCAGCATCTGATTTTGAACCAAATGCAGACAAATGATTTTTACCATTATTGTGCACAAAACATTGGCAACCAAACACATGAAAATATGATACATTAGGCTTACTCCCTTTCCATATCTCATATGGAGTCTGATTGTGTCTCTTGTTGATCATGGTTCTGTTTTGTTTGAAACACGCTGTATTGGTTGCTTCTGCCCAGAAGCGCTGAGAGATGTCTGCATCTGCTAGCATTGTTCTAGCAGCTTATTTTAGAGTTCTGTTTCTCCTCTCAGCTACTCCATTTTGTTGAGGGATTCTGGCAGCTGAATATTCATGATGAATACCCTGTTCATCTAAATATAACTCAAGAATCTTGTTAGTAAATTCAGTGCCCCGATCACTTCTGATTTTAATGACAGAAATTGATTTTTCATTTGAATCTTTTTCAGAATCTTGATCAGGAGGCTATTGGTTTGATCCTTTCTAGTGAGAAATATCACCCAAGTAAATCAAGAAAATTCATCAACAACAACAACAAGTGTATATTTCATCCCCCCCTAAGCTCATGATAGGGATTGGGCCAAATAAGTCCATATGCAATACTTCTATACACCTTGAATTTGATTTACTACCTTTATTTTTGAAGCTAGATCTTACTTGTTTGCCAAGTTGACATGCAGAACATACATGATTCTTAACGAAATTAATATCAGGTAAACCATCAACTATGTTCTGGTTCTTGAGATAATTAATTGACTTGAAGTTCAGGTGATTCGATCTTTTGCGCCATAGCCAATGTTTATCACTAAGGGAGGCAAATAAACATGTAGGAACATTAACATGATCTATGTTCCATGATACTTTGTAAGTGTCGCCTTCTCTTTCTCCCGTTAATACAGTAAACTCATCAGCATCTTTTAATGTGCATGTGTGCTTCTGAAAAGCTACTGAATAACCATTATCACACAGTTGATTAATACTGATTAAAATACAACAAAGATTTTCAACCAAGAGCACGTCATTTATAGTAATGTTACCATGGATAATCTACACTCACCCATGGTTTTACCTTTTTGAGTTGTCCTCGAAAGTTATCTTTGGTCCAGTACAACTCATTATTTCTGAGAGTAGACTCTTTTGTCCAGTCATATGTCTGGAACAGCCACTGTCCAGATACCATGTGGAGCTGTTGATCTTGGCTTTCCTTTCCTGTCCCGGCAAGCACAAGTTTTTGTAACTGGTACCCAATCTATTTGGGTCCGAGCCATATCAGTCCTTTAGGAACCCACATTTGTACAATTCTAAGTGACCTTGTACTTTGGGTATCCACAGAGGTGTGTGCAACAGAAGGTATGTTATTTATAACAGAATGCATCTTAGAATGTTGTTCTTCTCTTGTATTTTTGTTTTCTGGCCTGTATCTCTTCTGAACAGGTCTAGAATTATAGTACTGGTTGTTTCTAACCTTCATAGAGGGTTTTCCTCTTGAGTTGAATAATCAACTGGATCCAGAACTCTGGTGGACTCTTCCGTTAGGTTCAACATAACCCAGACCATAAAGCTTCCTTCTGTTCGTCTGATCTACAAACCTTTCAACTCGAACAGTTGGTACTTTTGGTTCATATACGACTCTGGATTTATAAAAATGAATGTATTTCCCTTTGCTTGTATCCAATTCTGGCTTAGTACTTGTTTCAGAAGTGCTTTCACTATTGCTGAATCCAAGACTACTCCTGTCTCCAGATTGCTTCTACAATTCTTGCATCTTCTCTAATTAAACAGAAGACTTGTTCCATGCATTTACCATAGCCGATAGCTTCTGATTCTCAGACTTCATCGTCTGGTAATCTACATTCACCCTGTCATTCTCAGTTCTTAATTTACTCATCTCAACTTCAAGATCACTACAGCTGTTCTCTTGCAAGCAAGTGAACTTACTGATTTGATCCTTTAAGTTTTGAATTTCAGTTTTAACTTCCTCGAATGATTGAGAAAGTCTTGAGTACTCTTCTATCATGTCATGCAGTGCTTTAACCAAAACAGTTCGTGTAAATTCATTAGAATCAGAGTAAAATACCTCTCCAGATGTCGAGGTTGATTCAGTGTCTGCCATTTGACATTTGATCTCTTCTGCATCGCTATCACTGGAATGACTTTTCGAGTTAGAAGACTCAGAACTAGAATCTGCCCATTTTGATTTGCATTCTTCCGCAATCATCGCTTTGCGGTCTCTTCTGGATTTCTCGTCATTCCTTCTGTATTTCTTTTTCTTTTGATCATCCTTCTTTGGCTTAGGGCAATCAACACTGAAATGTCCGACTTTTCCATGATTGAAACACGCCATATCAACAGGTGGTGAATCCTTCTTAAAGTTTCGGTTAGGACCCTGGTAGGATTGATGATTCTTCTTCATAAATCTGGACAATTTCTTCACAAATAAAGACATTGTATCGTTGTTGATCTGTTCAGAATTCTTTTCAGATGTGCTTTCAATGTCAGTAGCAGGTGATGCACTTGGAACAACTACATCATTAGCAGTAGCAGTAAGAGCCTTGGTAGGTGGATTTGATGAGGGCTCTTCTCCACTTCTCACTTCTAGTTCAAACTCATAGGCTTTTAAGTCTGCAAACAAGTCGTGTAGCTCTAACTTGTTCAGATCTTTAGATACTCTCATAGCCATAGTTTTTACATCTCATTCTCTAGGTAAAGCTCTCATAACTTTGATTGCTATTTCTCTGTTGCCATATTCTTTCCCCAGAGCTTCTAGCTCATTAACTAAGCTGCTGAAATGTTCATCAAACGCATTCAGAGTTTCTCCAACTTTCATTTTGAGATTTTCAAATTTTTGCATTGCTACAGACAACTTATTCTCCTTTGTCTGTTCATTTCCCTCACAGATTTGGATGAGTTTTTCTCAAATCTATTTTGCACTAGAGCACATCTTGATCTTGTTGAAGGTGTTCTTATCAAGCATTTTGTAGAGAATGTCCTTCGCAACATTTTATAGGTTGGCTTTCTTTTTGTCATAGCCAGTCCATTCACTTCTGTGCTTCTCAACCATCTGAGGTGCCCCCTCAGTAACAGCAATAGTTGTATTTGGCTTTAAGATTTTTAGGGAACCATTTGTGATGACAAACCACATGTCATCGTCTTGAGCTGCAAGATGAGCTTGCACCGGATCTTCCAATCATCGAAATCTTCTTTTGAGAACATGGGTACCTTGTTGAAGTGTGCCATATCTGTTGTAAATATTTTGAACAAGAAAAATCTGCTCTGATACCACTTGTTAGGGATCGATAAGGAGTTTGGGTGGGGGGAGGATAAACTCTTTCTTTTGTTGGACGATTATGCAGAAGGTGCTAGAATCCTATTAGAGATTATAGCTGGTCTTTTTCGAATGTAAATCCAGCAGATCACAATAATAAGTGCGGAAACAATCCGATGGAGTACGATGAGAAATAATAAAACAATAGCTAGTTGAACAGTGTTTGATTTTGGAAGTTCGAATATAAAATCTTATACGTCTCCCCTTATTCTGTTTCCAGAAGGTATCACTAAAGGATTTGGATATTATAGTACAACACTTGTACACATCCACTTCAGTAGGGTTTACCCTTAGCCTACTGAAACTCTTAGTTACACAACTCAGTAAAAATGAATAAAACAAAGTTCTGGAAAAGACTCTTTTCCAGATTACAAATTTTTCTCAATAAAATATAGTAAAGTGTTTAGCTTGAAGAGATTTACGAAATTGCAGCATCACAAAATGTTCTCAGAGGATCGGATATAAATAATAAAGCGTGTGCTGCTTTTCTGTATGTTGAACTTGAAGATAAGTAGTTGATGATAGCTCAAAACTCACGTTGGAATAATTGTTGTGTTGATAATGATAATAACGTTGTCTTCTATAAAGGATTGACCTCTATATATATAGAAAACTTTGAGTCCAACATCTATAATCAAAAACAGCTTATGATGCTCCTGAGTAAAGTCATCTTTAATACCTAAAAAAGGTCCTGCAGAAAGCTTCAGAGTATTCAGTCTTGTTTCATACCAAAATTAGTAAGGAGCGTTAAATTTCTTTGTACAACATTAATGGTGCAATTAATGCTAGTACTAGGTAAAATAATGGTAACATTTAAGATTGTAACGATCAAGTAAAAGACGTTAAGTTACTTCGGCTTAAGCTAAGTTCTGCTTTAAACGCTATGAGCAGCTTCTGATTTTCTAAGCCGTTTCAGTACTCGAAGAGTACTGCTTTTGTTAATGCGATACTAGAGCTTCGGCTTTTATAATGTCTTCTGATTATAGCTATCGCGACCTACTGGTTTTGAATCTCACCACCACAATTAAATTAAATCTAACATGACTCATAACCTAAAACAAGTTAAGAAAGAAACAAAAAGCAACAATATTCGATGCATGTCATCTTCATATCTTAAATTTTGAGATTTTAAAAAAATTATAATTATCATAAGGTTTTAATTAATTATTATTAAAGAGTAATAATATTCAATGCACGTTATCTCACATGAAATTTTGAATAAGCAAAGTTAATGTCCCGATTCCTACCATAAGATCATTACCAAAGACCATAAACAATATATTCTATATGTCTTCACATTATTTTGAGTTTTAGGTATGTAAGATGTTAAAGCCCCATTTTGTGTGAAATACAATAAATATCTAACTTTAAAAATTAAGCTATTGTGAATCCCTAATTTTATCGCTAGTTCTAATATCCTAAGCTAATATGTAATAAAATAAAAGATATTGATGGAATAACACTGGAAATCTCTAACATGATTTTGAATTTACCAAACGGTAGGAATTCATCAAATATTATAAATAATAATAAAGATGAAGGGCAGGAGCAAAGTGAAGATGAAACGACTGTCAAGAGAGGTTAATACTCGTGATTTAATAATAACGTCTTTTGTAAGATCACGTTTTCTGTCAAATTCCTCACTTAATTTCTTAGTTTTGTCGCTTACCGGAAAAGTTATAACTAACAACCGAATCGAGATCAACGTGGCATGAGCATAGAAGTCAGAGTCTTTAAAACTTTGGCACGATTCCGTCTCTAATACTCCCGCAAATTATGCTGATAAACAACTATACTTTAAAAAGTTGTAAATCGCAACTTTAATAGTATGTGTATGTCCATATGGATCCATCTTTGTATTTTTAGTTAAAAAAATGTTTTATCTAATCATTAATAATGATTTATTTTAGATATATTCATTTTATTTAAAATTCATCAATTTCTTATGGATGGTGAAGATTTAAAAGATTATATTGTCAAAGTTTAATTGGAATGTTTTTGAATCTTAAGATTTACATAGAAAGATATTGATGACCTTGTTTATACAATGAACTTGTATCTTACATCTAATTTTAATTGCAATTTATTATTTTGTTTTTCATTCAAAAATATATAGTTCGAGTAGATTCAAATTGCTGGTTCCAGCCATTGGGAACGATGCGGTTCCGGCGCTGACGGCTTTGCTGGCGGTGTCTGAGCACACTCCTTTGCACAAGATGTAAAACAAGTTAGCGGTTTATACAAGGTGCAGCCTTTGCGTACGATGCAATCTAGATAGTAGTCATTAGCATTAATAGGTCCACATCTGCCATTAATTTCAGCAGCACTTGCAAAAGTGGCCATGAATAAGAGCACCGCCATAGCAATTGATGCAAACTCAAGCTTTATCCCATTTCTCTCCATTTTCCGTTTTACTAGTAATACTGATAGCTTGAATTTGAATGACGTAGAGTGAATTTCCAAGGCAATAAATATGCATATAATGACTGACTATAATTTACTGTAAAGTAAAAGTAAATGCATGTAATTTGTAAAGTGAATTTCCAAGGCAATATATATGTATATAAAGACGGGTTTTAATCTACTGTAAAGTAAAAATAAATGCATGTAATTTGATTTAGATTCGATTTGTTGACTTTGTTACACCAGATGATATTATTTAATAAATTTATTTTAAAATTTTTATTAAATTTAATGTCAGAGTTTAAAATGTATTTTTAAATTCATTAGTTTGTTCAATTTTTTGTTTTCAAATTGATTTCTTACAAAGTTAGGATAAATTTTATTTATAATCGAAGAGAGAGGAAAAAACAAGGCAAGATGGTCCAATTATTTAGAAAGTGAGAGAAACGAAAAAATTTAACGAGATCATAAACAGAGAGTAAAAAAAAATTTACAAAAATATATAAAAATATATAGGTGACTTTGAATAAAATTTAAATGATAAAATATTTGCAATGGATATCATAAGATATTGTGATATTGCTTTTTAGAAAATATTTTATTAAATTTCGGTAGTTTTTTTCATTATTACACGAAAAAGTTTATGAGATAATCTCACATGTCAATTTGTGAGATATTGTTAGACTTAATTTTGTTGTGGAGATGCTAGTAAAAACCGGTAGATGCTGGCTTTAGTACAAAACCAATAGATATAAAGAAGCAGAAAACCAGAAGCACTTGTACCGCGCTAAAACCAGTAGCAGCACTTATCAAGTACTGCTAAATCTACTTAACAAGTGACTTCTTAGCTAAAACCAGAACTAGACAGAATACAAAACTCGAAATAAACACTAGCAGAATTTTGCGAATCTCAAGTCTTTAAATATTACCGTTGATCAATTAACGTGATACTAGCATTTATTACTTCATTAAATATCATTAAATGTTGTACAAGAACATTTAAAGACGGATTACCATTTTTGTTATGAACTGAGACTGATTGCTTTAATGTATTCTGCAGAGTCCATTTTTAGCAATAAAGCTGAACCACTGAAAAGTCAAAAGAGCCGTTCAGATTTTAGAATGTTGGATGAAGCCTATATATGGAGACGAAGGACTTTTCAAGAAACAAGCAGTGAACAAATCTCAATCAGAAAAATATCATTCGAGCATCGCTAGAACTTTCAGTTATCTCAAAAGATCAACACTAAAAACGCAGCACACGCTTCATCGCATACATTTGATCATTTGAGATCATATTGTGCCAGCTATTTTCGTTATCTCTTTAAGCTATTCACTTCACTATCTCATTAATAGAAAATTTGTAACTGGAAAAGAGTCCTTTCCAGAACTTAAGATCATTCAAGTAGTTGAGTTGTAAAACTAAGAGTTTCAGTAGGCAAAGGGTAAGTCATGTTGAAGTGGGTGTGTACAAATGTTTTACTGTATTCACCAAAGTCTTTTAGTGATAGCTTCTGGTAACAGAATAAGGGAAGACGTAGAAGATTCATCTTCAAACTTCCAGAAACAAACCTTGTGCCATCTACTGCTTTTCTGTTTAACTATTTTTCACCCACTAACCAACAGATCGTTTCCGCTGCATTATCTTGTGATCTGCTGGTCTTTAAACTTGAACAAGGAACTGCTAGCATCTCTAACAGGATTCTAGCACATCATTCTGAAAAATCGATTAAGTTTGCCGTTGAGTTTATTCAACCCTCCCTTCTAAACTCAACCCGATCCTCAACAAGTGGTATCAGAGCAGGTTATTATTGTTCTGAAAAATATTTAACAGACACGGCGCATTTCAGCAAAATTCCAATATTCTCAAAAGAAGACTTCGATGACTTGAAAATCAGAATGCAAGCTCATATTTCGTCTCAAGATGATGACATGTGGTATGTCATCACAGATGGTCCATTAAAGATCTTAAAGCCAAATCCAGCTGTTGCTATTACCTGATGGTGCACCTCAGATGCTGGAAAAACCAAGATATGAATGGACAAGTGAGGACAAGAAGAAAGCCAATCTTGACAACGTTGCAAAAGACATTTTGTACAAGACACTTGACAAAAATACCTTCACCAAAATCAAGATGTGCCCTACTGCCAAGGAAATTTGGGAAAAATTGATTCAGATCTGTGAAGGAAACGAAGAAACTAAGGAAAACAAACTGTCTGTAGCCATGCAGAAGTTTGAGAATATAAAAATTAAGGCTGGAGAAACTATGAATGAATTTGATGAACGCTTCAGTAGCCTTGTCAATGAACTCACAGCTCTTGGGAAAGATTTTGGCAACAGAGAAATCGCATTAAAGGTAATGAGAGCTCTACCCAGAGAATTGGATGTGAAAACGTTGGCAATGAGAGCTTCCAGGGATCTAAACAAGTTAGAACTACATGACTTGTTCTCAGATCTGAAGGCATATGAGTTTGAACTTGAAGTTCGAAGTGGAGAAGAGCCCTTAGCAATTCCACCAACCAAAGCTCTCGCAGCTACTGTTAACTCTACTACTACAGTTGTCCCAAGTTCATCTTCTGCTACTGCTGTAGAAAGTACTTCTGAGAGAAGCGTTGAACAGATAAGCAATGACGCAATGTCATTATTTGTTAAGATGTTGTCCAGATTCATGAGAAAGAATCACAGAACATTTCAAAGTCCCGACCGCAATTTCATAAAGGAATCACCATCTAGTGATATGGAATGTTTTAACTGCGGAAAAGTTGGACACTTCATTGCTGATTGTCCAAAACCAAAGAAGGATGACCAGAAGAAGAAGGATGTGAAATGCAATGATAAAAAGACCAGAAGAGACAGGAAGGCAATGATTGCAGAAGAAAGTAAGTCCAAATGGGCAGACTCAAGTTCAGAATCTTCTGGTTCTGAAAGCCATTCAAGTGACAGTGATGAAGATGAGATCAAATATCTGATGGCAAATACTGAATCAACCTCGACATCCGGAGAGGTATTTGACTTTGACTCTGATGAATTTACACACAATGATTTAGTCAAAGCATTACACGACATGGTAGAAGAGTATTCAAGACTTTCTCAATCATTCGAGGAAGTTAAGATTGAAAATCAGAACTTAAGAGATCAGAACAGTAAGTTAACTTGCTTGCAAGTAAACAGCTGTAATTATTTACAAGTTGAGATGAGTAAATTAAAAACTGATAATGAAAGAGTAAAAGAAGATTACCAGACGATACTTTCTGAAAACCAGAAGTTATCGCTACTAATGAATGCTTGGAACAAGTCCTCTATTTCACTTGAAAAGATGCAAGAGTTACATAAACAATATGGAGACAGGAGTGGTCTCGGATTTTGTAATGATGAAGGCACTTCTGAAACGAATACTAAGCCAAAACTGGATATGTGCAAAGGGAAGTACATTTATTTTGTGAAATCCAATGTGGTACAGAAACCAGAAGTACATACTGCTTCAATTGAAAAGAATGTAAATCAGACGAACAAAAGGATGCATTATGGTCTGGGTTATGTTAAACCAAAGGAAAGAGTTGACCAGAGTTCTGGATCCAGTAGAGGATTCAACTCAGGAAGACAACCTACTATGAAGGTTAAAAACTACCAGTACTACAATTCTAAACCTGTTCAGAAGAGATACAGGCCAAACAGCAGAAACAGAAGGGAAGAACAAAATTTTAAGATGCATAATGTTAGAAATAACAGACCCTTTGTTGCACACATCTCCATGGATACTCGAAGTACAAGAATTGTACAAATGTGGGTTCCAAAGGGACTAATAAGGCTTGGACCCAAGTAGATTGGGTACCATATACTGAAATTATTTTTGCAGGTACAGGTGAAGAAAGCCAAGATCAGTAGCTCAACATGGTATCTGGACAGTGGATGTTCCAGACACATGACTGGACAAAAGAGTCTACTATCAGAATTAGTGGGTTGTACTGGACCAGAGATAACCTTTGGGGACAACTCAAAAGGTAAAATCGTGGGTAAGGGTAAGATTATCCATGGTAACATCACTATTAAGGATGTGCTCTTAGTTGAAAATCTTTGTTATAACTTGATCAGTATTAGTCAATTATGTGATAATGGATATTAGTAGCTTTCCAAAAGCACACTTGCACAGTTAAAAATGCTGATGACTATACTGTTTTAACCGGAGTTAGAAAAGGCAACACCTATAGAATTTCATGGAACATAGATCATATCATTGCTCCTACATGTTTAGTTGCATCTATAAGTGATAAACACACTGGTTGTGGCACAAGACATTGAATCACCTAAATTTCAAGTCTATTAACAATCTCAGAAAGCAGAAATTAGTCGATGGATTGCCAGACATAAATTTTGTTAAGAATCATGTATGTTCTGTATGTCAACTTGGTAAGCAAGTAAGATCTAGTTTCAAAAATAAAGGCAGCAAATCATCCTCAAGATGTTTAGAATTATTGCATAAGGACTTATTTGGTCCGATCCCTATCATGAGCTTAGGGAGAATGAGATACACCCTTGTTGTTGTTGATGATTTCTCTAGATTTACTTGGGTAATCTTTTTTGTTGGAAAAGATCAAACCAGTAGCCTCCTGATCGAACTTCTGAAAAAGATTCAAAATGAAAAATTAGTTTCTGTCATTAGAATCAGAAGTGATCGAGGTACTGAATTTACTAACAAGACTCTTGAGATATATCTAGATGAACATGGCATTCATCATGAGTATTCAGCTGCCAGGACGTCCCAACAAAATGGAGTAGCTGAGAGGAGAAACAGAACACTTAAAGAAGCTGCTAGAACAATGCTAGCAGATGCAGACATCTCTCAGCGCTTCTGGGCAGAAGCTATTAATACTGCTTGCTACAAACAAAACAGAAAAATGATCAACGAGAGGAATAATCAGACTCCTTACGAAATATGGAAAGGGAGTAAACCGAATGTATCTTATTTTCATGTTTTCGGTTGTAGATGCTTTGTGCATAATAATGGTAAAAATCATTTAGCTGCATTTGATTCAAAATCTGACGCAGGATTATTTCTTGGATATTCAGCAGTTAGTAAGGCATTTAGAATTTTCAATAATAAAACACTCAATGTTGAAGAATCTATTCATGTTGTCTTTGATTAAGACAGCCGTGCTCCCGAGATTACTAACATATCTAATCTGAGTAACAGGTTAGACAGGGTTCATCTGGAAATAGATAGTGAAGATGATGCAGAAGCAAGTGTCAAGGATATTCAAAATCCAGAACCAGACATTCATATGGCAGAACCAGCAGCTGACATTCAGAACCAGCGGTTGACATTCCAGAACCAGCAGCTGTTATTCCAAAATAATCTATTGCTTTACATATTAATAATCTAAATCCTTTTATTTTGAGAAAATCTCATCCTCCATCTTTGGTGATTGGAAATCCAACAGCTCCGCTAAGGACCAGAAGGCAGATGATGAATGAATACATGCATGCTGCTTTTATTTCTCAAGATGAACCAATGAATATGAAGAAGCTCTTCTGGATCCCAATTGGATAGAAGCTATGCAAGAAGAGCTGAATCAATTTGAGAGGAATAAAGTTTGGTTTCTAGTACCTAGACCATCTCACCAAGCTGTCATTGGAACCCGGTGGGTATTTAAAAACAAACTAAATGAAGAAGGAACAGTTGTCAGAAACAAAGCAAGAATGGTTGCACAAGGATTCAGACAAGAAGAAGGAATAGACTATGATGAAACCTTTGCACCAGTAGCTAGGCTCGAAGATATCAGAATATTTTTATCCTTTGCTGATTTCAAAAATTTCAAAGTGTATCAGATGGATGTGAAGAGTGCATTCCTCAATGGTCTACTACAAGAGAAAGTCTATGTTGAACAACCTCTAGGTTTTTCTGATCATCTATTACCGAATCATGTATTTAAATTACACAAAGCATTGTATGGTCTGAAACAAGCACCTAGGGCTTGGTACGACACACTTTCACAATTTCTTATTAATCATGATTTCACAGTCGGTACCGTGGACAAGACTTTATTTACCCTAGTAAAAAACAAACACATATTAGTAGTTCAAATCTATTTTGATGATAATATATTTGGGTCAACTAACCCCAAATTATGTGCAAAGTTTGCTAAGTTAATACAGGAACAGTTTGAGATGAGCATTATGGGAGAATCAACATTTTTCTTAGGACTTCAAATCAAGCAACTTGATACTGGAATCTTCCTCAATCAAGCTAAGTATGCAAAGGAACTACTGAAAAAGTTTGGGATGGAAGCATGTTCTGCTGCTTCCACTCCTATGAGCTCGTCTACCAAACTTGATAAAGATGAAAGGAGAATTCCAGTAGAGGTAACTCAGTATCGTGGTCTTATTGGCTCATTTTTATATCTTACTGCCAGTGGACCCGATATTATGTTTTCTGTTTGCATATGTGCTAGATTTCAATCAAATCCTAAACAATCACATTTCATTGCTGGTAAAAGAATTTTAAAATATCTGAAGGGTACTCAAAATGTAGGCCTCTGGTATCCCAAGGACTCATCGTTTAATCTTATTGGATACTCAGATGCTGATTATGCCGGATGTAAACTGGATAGGAAAATCACAAGTGGTTTTTGTCAATTTCTTGGTGATAGGTTGATCTCCTGGTTTAGCAAAAAACATACTTCTTTAGCCACGTCTACTACAGAAGCAGAATATATTGCTGCTGGAAGCTGTTGTTCTCAAATGCTTTGGATACAACAACTTAAATACTATGGAGTTCAAGCCTCTGAATCACCTATATTTTGTGACAATACCAGTGCAATTGCTATATCGCATAATGTAGTACTCCATTCCAGAACGAAGCACATTGACGTCAGACATCATTTCATTAAAGATCATGTGCAAAAGAAGAACATTCTTCTGGAATATATTCCTACTGATCAGCAAGCAGCAGACATATTTACCAAACCACTTCCTGAGAATAAGTTTTCGTATTTTCGTAATGTTCTTGGATTAATTGATTTATCATAACTACTGTTTATTATCTTCTGTTTTCACGTGTCTTCTGTTTCTTTATTCTAATCCAGTAGAAATATTCAGAAATAAGAACAGTACAAGAGGTATGGAAAAACGAGATCTTTTATTCATATAATCAGATGCATTACATTACAAGGGGTACAATTGAAGATATTAGCAGAATGATTACACAGATTATCCTACTAAGATTTTCAGTATCATCGATCCACTAGCACTCTCTTATTGCATTAGGATGCCTATGGAAAGGAATGGTGCTGCATCCAAATCCTAATAAGAGCAAACAATTTTTTGATTGTTCACATTACAACTCCAGCAGTTTGATCCAAGGATCATTATATAAAGAACGATATCTTCAAACATCTTCTTAGAAAACGCAGCAAGTTGTCTTCTGAACATTATTGCTTCGGATTCTGGATCAGATTCTGCTTCTTCATTCACATTAGTTTTCATTTGATTATATGTACGCTTAACTTTGTTTAACATGTGCAGGTATTTATAGTGGTATTCAAGGGAGATAAAGATCCTTGCGACTGTTCATTATCAACGGTTCAGATTGAAAGTTTGCCAAGAGTCGTTTGGTGTTTAATATCCTTTATTACTGCATTAATTGAGGGGGAACTTTGTTATGGCATTTGTATTAGAAACTGATTTGTCTTTTCGATAAAACAGTGTATCTACCAGAAGTTGTCGAAGTGCTGCATTTGTATCAGCACTTTATCTTCATCCAGTAGATATTATCATAAAACGACAGATCAGCTTCTGTTCTTTTAGCAACCGCCTCGGACAGCCCCTCATTTTTTTACTGAATCTTTTTAAAATTTTGAAATGAGTAGAATAACTGACACTCCTATTTTCTCTTTCTACCAACCATAAACATATCGACACATGTCCCTATGTTTAATGACGGCTGTACATTTCATTATTTTTAACCGCTTATTTTTCTCTTTCATTGCACTTTTTGAATTCAGATCATTACTTTGCATCTACTGCTTTCTTGCATCTACTGCTTTCGGATATCACAAAGGAAGAGATGTCTACTGCTTTGAGAAACTTTTCAGCCACTGGAGAAGAGATTTCACCTTCTTGCTTCAAGAAGCTATTGAATTATGAAAGATATGATTCTAAGGAAAGGTACTGGATTTGCTGTGCAAATCAGTAAAATGTTGAAAGATGCTGGTTTTTCCAGAACAACAGAAGATGATGGCTCTTCGGTTACCATGACTGATGCTGATCTAGTCAAGAACGTATATCAAAAGAAGTCGCAAACACCAATGACTCTTTGACGAAATTTGCTATCGAATTCAGTTTGTTCAAGAAGAATCTTTTCCACAATCAAGGTCTCATTTTGATTGGTCAAAGTGATCTCATCAAAACCATATCTAATCATCACTCCTGAATTTCAGCATTTTCTACCAAAGTCGAAGCCTTGGATTCGAAGCTGGAACTCCTTGATACCAAGATCGAATCTCAATTTCAATCTCTTACAAATATGTCAGACAGAGTTTCGAGCCAAGCACCATATTTGGAAATGCTGAATGCGGGAATCCAAACCCTCACAGGCCGAGTTGATGATCTAATAACTAAATTTAAAGAAAGTGATGCCAAAAAAGGGGAAGACGATAGAGTTGGAGATAGAACTGGAGCGAGCAGCAGCAGACCTCATTCTTCTAGAAGGGATTAAGATCCAGATGAAGCTATTTTCAGAGATATTGAAACAAATTAGTTTTATTTTCTTTTCTTATTTAACTAATTTGTGCTTTACGAGATTTTTCTGGATACTAATTGCTTTTATCTGCCTTTTTAATCTATTTTCTCTATTCCACTAACGTTTAAGGAACATCTAGGTTTTGGCATCACCACAAAGGGGGAAATTATTAGACTTAATTTTGTGGTGGAGATGCTAGTAAAAACCAGTAGATGCTGGCTTTAGTACAAAACCAGTAGATGTAAATAAGCAGAAAACCGGAAGCACTTGTACCGCGCTAAAACCAGTAGCAGTACTTATCAAGTACTGCTAAATCTACTTAACAAGTGACTTCTTACTAAAACCAGAACTAGAAGGAATACAAAACTCGAAATAAACACTAGCAGAATTTTGCGAATCTCAAGTCTTTAAATATTATCGTTGCTCTATTAACGTGATACTAGCATTTATTGCTTCATTAAATGCCATTAAATGTTGTACGAGAACATTTAAAGACGGATTACCATTTTTGGTATGAACTGAGACTGATTGCTTTAATGTATTCTGCAGGGTCCATTTTTAGCAATAAAGCTTAACCAATGAAAATTCAAAAGAGCCGTTCAGATTTTAGAACGTTGGATTAAGCCTATATATGGAGACGAAAGACTTTTCAAGAAACAAGCAGTGAACAAATCTCAATCAGAAAATTATCATTCAAGCATCGCTAGAACTTTCAGTTATCTCAAAAGCATAACAACTGAAAAAGCAGCACACGCTTCATTGCATACATTTGATCATTTGAGATGATATTGTGGCAGCTATTTTCGTTATCTCTTCTTAAGATATTCACTTCACTATCTCATTAACAAAGGAATTTGTAACTGGAAAAGAGTCTTTTCCAGAACTTAAGATCATTCAAGTAGTTGAGATGTAAAACTAAGAGTTTCAGTAGGCGAAGAGTAAGTCCTGTTGAAGTGAGTGTGTACAACTGTTGTACTGTATTAACCAAAGTATTTTAGTGATACCTTCTGGAAACAAAAGAAGGGGAGACGTAGAAGATTCATCTTCGAACTTCCAGAAACAAACCCTTTGCCATCTACTGCTTTTCTGTTTTACTATTTTTCACCCACTAACCAACAGATCATTTCCGCACATTATATTGTGATCTGCTGGTCTTTAAACTTGAACAAGGAACTACTAGCATCTCTAACAGGATTCTAGCACATCATTCTGAAAAATCGATTAAGTTTGCCGTTGAGTTTATTCAACCCCCCATTCTAAACTCAACCCGATCCTCAACAGATATCTTTAACTCGACCCAATTTATAAAAATATTATTTTTATAAAAAAATTATTACTTTTCATGGTAAATATGGGTCAGGTCAACCTGTTCCATGGATACAGACTCGTGAGACGATTTTACGAGAGACCAACTCTTAAATTAAATTACAAAATATTTTTTCCATTAACTAATTTTGTCATGATTTTTAGTCAATTAACTCATCAAACTTTGGTGTTTGTGTATTAACATTTAATTTTCAATTATTTTTGATCAATTTTGATGTACCACTAATACGTTCAACCTCACAATTTTTCAGTATCACGTTAACATTTACCAATATCATGTGAGCATTATCGTATCAGGTTTGTACTCCAACAAAATAAGAATAAAAGGAAAAATCAAATTAAAAACCAAAACTACAGCAATAAAATCAAATTTTTAACACTTAGTGCATCATAACCTAAATTAAGATAAGTTAGAAAAAATAGCCAAAATATTCGATGCATGTCATCTTTATATCTTAAATTTTGAATATTTTTTTAAAATTATAATTATCTTAATATTAGTTTTTAGGCAATATTCTTTAAATGTTTGGCTTCTTGTTTTCAATTAATTATTATTAAAGAGCAATAATATTCACTGAATGTTATCTCACATGAAATTTTGAATAAGCGAAGTTAATGTCTTAATTTCTGCCGTAAGATCATTACCTAGATCATAAACAGTATATTCTATATGTTTGCTCAATATTTTGAGTTGTAGATATGTAAATGTTAAAGCTCCATTTTGTGTGAAATACAATAAATATCTAACTTCTAAAAATAAAGCTATTGTGAATCTCTAATTTGATCACTGGTTCTAATCTCCAAAGCAAATATCTAACAAAATAAAAGATTTGATGGAAAAGCACTGGAAATCTCTAACATGATTTTGAATTTACCAAACGGTAGGAATTCTTCAAATATTATAAATAATACTAAAGATGAAGAGCAGGTGCAAAGTGAAGATGAAAACGAAGGTCAAGGGAGGTTAATACTCGTGATTTAATATCAACGTCTTTTGTAAGATTAAGTTTTTTTGTCAAATTCCTCATTTAATTTCTTAGTTTTGTCCGCTTACGGGAAACGTTATAACTAACAACCGAATCGAGATCAATGTGGCATGAGCATAGAAGTCAGAGTCTTTAAAACTTTGCCACGATTCCGTCTCTAATACTCCCGCAAATTTTGGTGATGAACAACTATACTTTAAAAAGTTGTAAATCGCAACTTTAATAGTATGTGTATGTCCATATGGATCCATATTTGTATTTTTACTTAAAAAAATGTTTAATCTAATCATTAATAATGATTTATTTTAGATATATTCATTTTTATTTAAAATTCATCAATTTCTTATGGGATGGTGAAGATTTAAAAGATTATATTGTCAAATTTTAATTGGAATGTTTTTGAATCTTAAGATTTCCATAGAAATATATTGATGACCTTGTTTATACAATGAACTTGTATCTTACATCTAATTTTAATTGCAATGTATTATTTTGTTTTTCATTCAAAGAAATATAGTTCGAGTAGATTCAAATTGCTGGTTCCAGCCATTGGGAACGATGCAGTTCCGGCGCTGACGGCTTGGCTGGAGGTGTCAGAGCACACTCCTTTGCACAAGATGTAAAACAAGTTAGCGGTTTATACAAGGTGCAGCCTTTGCGTACGATGCAATCTAGATAGCAGTCATTAGCATTAATAGGTCCACCTCTGCCATTAATTTCAGCAGCACTTGCAAAAGTGGTCATGAATAAGAGCACCACCATAGCAATTGATGCAAACTCAAGGTTCATCCCATTTCTCTCCATTTTCCGTTTTACTAGTAATACTGATAGCTTGAATTTGAATGACGTAGAGCGGATGTCCAAGGAAATATATATGCATATAATGACTGACTTTAATTTACTGTGAAGTAAAATTAAATGCATGTAATTTGTAAAGTGAATTTCCAAGGCAATATATATGTATATAATGACGGGTTATAATTTACTGTAAAGTAAAAATAAATGCATGTAATTTGATGTAGATTCGATTTGTTAACTTTGTTATACCAGATGATATTATTTAATAAATTTATTTTAAAATTTTTATTAAATTTAATGTCAGAGTTTAAAATGTATTTTTAAATTCATTAGTTTGTTCAATTTTTGTTTTCAAATTGATTTCTTACAACGTTAGGATAAATTTTATTTATAATCGAAGAGAGAGGGAAAAACAAGGCAAGATGGTCCAATTATTTAGAAAGTGAGAGAAACGAAAAAATTTAACGAGATCATAAACAGAGAGTAAAACAAAATTTAAAAAATATATAGGTGACTTTGAATAAAATTTAAATGATAAAATATTTGCAATGGATATCATAAGATATTGTGATATTGCTTTTTGAAAAATATTTTATTAAATTTCGGCAGTTTTTTTCCTTATTACACGAAAAAGTTTATGAGTTAATCTCACATGTCAATTTGTGAGATATCTTTAACCTGACCCAACTTGTGAAAATTATTATTTTTATAAAAAAAATTATTACTTTTCATGGTAAATATAGGTCAGGTCAACCTATTCCATGAATATAGACTCGTGAGACGATTTCACGAGAGACCAACTCTTAAATTAAATGACAAAATATTTTTTCCATTAACTAATTTTTTCATGATTTTTAGTCAATTAACTCATCAAACTTTGGTGTTGGTGTATTAACATTTAATTTTCAATTATTTTTTGATCAATTTTGATGTACCCCTAATACGTTCCACCTCACAATTTTTCAGTATCACGTTAACATTTACCAATATCATGTGAGCATTATTGTATCAGGTTTGTACTCCAACAAAATAAGAATAAAAGGAAAAATCAAATTAAAAACCAAAACTACAACAATAAAATCAAATTTTTAACACTTAGTGAATCATAACCTAAATTAAGATAAGTTAAAAAAATAGCAAAAATATTCGATGCATGTCATCTTTATATCTTAAATTTGAATATTATTTTTTCTTAAAATTATAATTATCATAATGTTTTTAGGCAATATTCTTTAAATGTTTGGCTTCTTGTTTTTAATTAATTATTATTAAAGAGCAATAATATTCAATGAATGTTATCTCACATGAAATTTTGAATAATCGAAGTTAATGTCCTAATTTCTGTCGTAAGATCATTACCTAGATAATAAACAGTATATTCTATATGTTTGCTCAATATTTTGAGTTGTAGATATGCAGATGCTAAAGCTCCATTTTGTGTGAAATACAATAAATATCTAACTTCTAAAAATAAAGCTATTGTGAATCTCTAATTTGATCGCTAGTTCTAATCTCCTAAGCTAATATGTAACAAAATAAGAGATTTGATGGAAAAACACTTGAAATCTCTAACATGATTTTGAATTTACCAAACGGTAGGAATTCATCAAATATTATAAATAATACTAAAGATGAAGAGCAGGTGCAAAGTGAAGATGAAAACGAAGGTCAAGAGAGATTAATACTCGTGATTTAATATTAACGTCTTTTGTAAGATCACGTTTTCTGTCAAATTCCTCAATTAATTTCTTAGTTTTGTCGCTTGCCGGAAAAGTTATAACTAACCGAATCGAGATCAACGTGGCATGAGCATAGAAGTCAGAGTCTTTAAAACTTTGGCATGATTCCGTCTCTAATACACCCGCAAATTTTGGTGATAAACAACTATACTTTAAAAAGTTGTAAATCGCTTCTTTAATAGTATGTGTATGTCTATATGGATCCATCTTTGTATTTTTAGTTAAAAAAATGTTTAATCTAATCATTAATAATAATTTATTTTAGATATATTCATTTTTATTTAAAATTCATCAATTTCTTATGGGATGGTGAAGATTTAAAAGCTTATATAGTCAAAGTTTAATTGGAATGTTTTTGAATCTTAAGATTTCCATAGAAAGATATTGATGACCTTGTTTATACAATGAACTTGTATCTTACATCTAATTTTAATTGCAATGTATTATTTTGTTTTTCATTCAAAAAAATATAGTTCGAGTAGATTCAAATTGCTGGTTCCAGCCATTGGGACCGATGCGGTTCCGGCGCTGACGGCTTGGCTGGCGGTGTCTGAGCACACTCCTTTGCACAAGATGTAAAACAAGTTAGCGGTTTATACAAGGTGCAGCCTTTGCGTACGATGCAATCTAGATAGCAGTCATTAGCATTAATAGGTCCACCTCTGCCATTAATATCAGCAGCACTTGCAAAAGTGGCCATGAATATGAGCACCACCGTAGCAATTGATGCAAACTCAAGCTTCATCCCATTTCTCTCCATTTTCCGTTTTACTAGTAATACTGATAGCTTGAATTTGAATGACGTAGAGTGAATTTCCAAGGCAATATATATGCATATAATGACCTGACTTTAATTTACTGTAAAGTAAAAGTAAATGCATGTAATTTGTAAAGTGAATTTCCAAGGCAATATATATGTATATAATGACGGGTTATAATTTACTGTAAAGTAAAAATAAATGCATGTAATTTGATGTAGATTCGATTTGTTGACTTTGTTACACCAGATGATATTATTTAATAAATTTATTTTAATATTTTTATTAAATTTAATGTCAGAGTTTAAAATGTATTTTTAAATTCATTAGTTTGTTCAATTTTTGTTTTCAAATTGATTTCTTACAACGTCAGGATAAATTTTATTTATAATCGAAGAGAGAGGGAAAAACAAGGCAAGATGGTCCAATTATTTAGAAAGTGAGAGAAACGAAAAAATTTAACGAGATCATAAACAGAGAGTAAAAGAAAATTTAAAAAATATATAGGTGACTTTGAATAAAATTTAAATGATAAAATATTTGCAATGGATATCATAAGATATTGTGATATTGCTTTTTAAAAAATATTTTATTAAATTTCGGCAGTTTTTTTCCTAATTACACGAAAAAGTTTATGAGTTAATCTCACATGTCAATTTGTGAGATATCTTTAACCTGACCCAACTTGTGAAAAATATTATTTTTATAAAAAAAATTATTACTTTTCATGGTAAATATAGGTCAGGTCAACCTGTTCCATGAATATAGACTCGTGAGACGATTTCACGAGAGACCAACTCTTAAATTAAATGACAAAATATTTTTTCCATTAACTAATTTTTTCATGATTTTTTGTCAATTAACTCATCAAACTTTGGTGTTGGTGTATTAACATTTAATTTTCAACTATTTTTTGATCAATTTTGATGTACCCCTAATACGTTCCACCTCACAATTTTTCAGTATCACGTTAATATTTACCAATATCATGTGATCATTATCGTATCAGGTTTGTACTCCAACAATATATGAATAAAAGGAAAAATCAAATTAAAAACCAAAACTACAGCAATAAAATCAAATTTTTAACACTTAGTGAATCATAACCTAAATTAAGATAAGTTAGAAAAAATAGCAAAAATATTCGACGCATGTCATCTTTATATCTTAAATTTTGAATATTTTTTTTAAAATTATAATTATCATAATGTTAGTTATTAGGCAATATTCTTTAAATGTTTGGCTTTTTGTTTTTAATTAATTATTATTAAAGAGCAATAATATTCAATGCATGTTATCTCACATGAAATTTTGAATAAGCGAAGTTAATGTCCTAATTTCTGCCGTAAGATCATTACCTAGATCATAAACATTATATTCTATATGTAGAACCCGTAAATCAGTCTACGTATAAGCCATGCATAATTCTGGATTTTTAAAATTTAATTGACTTCATTGCATGATTATTTTAAAGGTATTTCTTTGAAGTGAATTATTTTATTATTTCATGCAGTAGTTTGATTTTTAGCATTTCAGTTATTTCAGTGAGGCCGGACTGGAGTTGGAGTTTTGAGATAGAATTTAAGATTCGAGAAATATTTCCAGAAGTTAATTTAGCTAGCAAGTAAGTGCATTTAAGTTAAAAAGGAGGTTTGAGGATTTAATTTAATTACTTGAGGTGATTAAGAAATAAGCCCATCTAAGTTGCATAATTAAGGGGTTAGCTCACTAAATTATTTAAGGGATTAGTGAGGCCTTTTAGATTTATTAATTTAGTAAATAATCAACATTTCTCACTCATTTTTATTAGTAATATTTCGGTCACCCCATTATTGGCTAGACAAACTTTTTGCTAACTCATCAAACTTTGACCCCTTCTTGGTATTTAATTTGTAGGATAATTCTATGATTTTGGGAGCACCATTTAATTAATTATTAGAGCTTATCCTAGTCTACATTAGCAAGCTAATAATCGGCCATACCATTCTAGAAGCACCCCAACAATAGTTGATATCAAACAACCATTCAAATTCAAATTCGAGGGAGACTTGGTCTTGATTCTCCCTTATATTGTGCACCTCTTCTCCTCACCCTCTTAACCACTTATTCTTCCGCTCCCTACCACCGAAATCAACACTATTCAGCAGCCCTTTTCAGATTAAAAAATCGTGGGAATTCAATAGAAAGCTAGGAAGAAAATCGAGAGCAAGGAAAGGTAGAGAAGCAACTCCGTCTCCTCCGCGCCGCGTCGTCGTCGTTTCGTTCATTTTCTTTCGAAACGAAACCAGGCATGTCTAGATTTCTTTCAAACCTCAATCAAGTCATATTATTAATTATTTTTCAGTACATGATCAGGTTTTATCATTGCAAAAACCGAAAATTTCAGTAGACAAGAAACGAAAATTCTGCACAGATTTTTATCGACTTTCATGCTTCATGTGTGGGTATGTTTTGTTTCGATTTCAGGGATGGATCGTTCCAGGGGCTCAAAGCTGCATATGTACATGTACTAGGACATGTTAGGGTCATGATAGAACGTTGGTTCCAGCCCCATACACACTAGAATTTGTCAATGACAGCACATCCCCCATGAGTGTCATATTGAGCTTCAAAAATTCAGATTTTTTTGTCCAAGGAGAAGGGATCTGATCTTGGTTGCCCAAGGGCCTATAGCCATGGTTAGATCACTTCTATACCATGTCTAGGACGTGACTAAGTCGCCCTTTTGGTGGCTTGGTCCATGGCTCATCAGTTTTTACGCAAAACATCCAAAACAGCCCCCTCCCCTCTCGCCCCTTCGGTTGGACAGCACTTGTGCCTCGGGTTTGGTTGGTTTGGTATGGATCTTGGTTGGCCTATGGCCCTTAGCCACGGTTCATAAAATGCTCCTAGATGTCTAGATCGTGCCATGGTCAATCAAATGGCCACTGGAACGACATGAGACAACAATCAATACAAAACACCTCACGCATACAAAGGTGTTCTCGGTTGGATCCTTCGGTTTAGTTATGGTGTGATGCGAATTGTGGCTCACCTAGGGCCCTTAGCCATGGTTCAAATCATTCTTTGGGATGTTGGTAAGGGTCTCTGGTCGGTGGTTCAAGCCCCAATGGCCGGAAGACTCGAAAACGAGGCAAGAAGAACACATGTACAGCTGCTGCATTATTTTGACAGCAACTTGTTGTGTCGGTTCTGAGGCTCGTTCGAGTTCTCGTCGGCTTTTAGCCTATGGCCTTGGACTGGACAGTGCCCCATTGAGTTATGAAGGTCGTGTTTTTGACCGTTCGTGATTCGGATCATTTTTGAGGTCGTACGAGAATTTACGGTGCGAGGTGCCAAATTGACTCTCGAAAGAGCGTTTCATGTTTTGGCCTCCATTTCACCTTGATTTCGACCCTCATCATTATAGGAGCATTATTTCAGTATTTTAAGCATATTTTAATCATGACTATATGTCGGTTCAGTGTCGGTTCAGGTTGGTTCGGAGTCATGATTAAATACGAAGTCATTAGGTGTCAGAGTCGCACTTTTTGAACGTAAATTGCATAGTTGGCCAAGTTTAAGCTATTGCATATTTTTCATGGCAGTTAGGTTGCAGCGAGCCTGGGGACGATCCAATCCAATCCAGTTGGTAAAATACACAGGATATTTTCATTATGCGAGTTAATTATTTTACGTGCATGAAAATAGAAAATACTTATTTTGAGATTTATGCGATATTGCTTGTGGTCAATTCACTATGATGGGAGCATTATTTTATACGGTCGCCAGTGACCGATCAGTTCAGTTTGGTACCACCCGGTCGCCAGTGACCGGCCAGCTCAGTTCAGTTTTATACTCCCCGATAGCCAGTTACCGACCAGTTCAGCTTAGTGCAGGGGCCACAGGCGTAGACCATAATCTCAACAGAAAATTTTACCAGTTATTTAAGTACAGGGCTCCAAGGAGCAAATATTTTTACTGTGATTTTCAGTTCAGTTATGCACGTATTATAATCGCTCAGGACAGATTATTTTCAGCATGCCTCATGACATGATATTTTATCCCATGCATATTTTATTTCAGATTTTACTCGTTACCTGCGATATATGCATGCTGAGTCTTTAGGCTCACTAGACTTGATTGTTGTAGGTACTGATGAGGCAAGGGCCAAGGGCGGGGACCAGTGAGCCAGCTTGGGTCGGCAGTAGTGGCACTCGAGGACCTCAGTTCAGCAGTTGTTATTTTTCCTCAAACAATTTTATCAGTCGTTGGATAAATTTTAAATTGTTATTTTTTTGGCAAACTTTATTTTCTTCCGCTGCTATATTTTAAACATTGAACTTGAGTTATCAGTTGATTTTATGAATGAGGTACTCCATTTATTTTTAAAAAGAAAATTTTTAATTTTCCGCAAATTTTCAAGCAAGGATTTTCTAGGCCTTCACAGTTGGTATCAGAGCGGTGGTTCTGTATAGGGTTACACTACTATTGACCACGAGAAGCTTACGAAGCCACGCCTTCGGTCTGTAAGTTTTACATTTCAGCATTTTATTTAAAGCATGAATTATTTTGACAGCATGCTTCCATGAAATAATTTCGACCAGATTTTCAGTATTTCAGTGTTCATTTAAAATAAATTATGGAATTATGCATAGACGTCAAGTAGGACGCCCGAGAGGTGGTGGCGAGCACCGTCGCGAGGAAGATGACGATCAGAGACAAGAGAGGCAGACACCTCCTCCTCCTCCTCCACCTCCACCACCGCCCCCACCTGACATGAGTGCCCAGATGCTAGCTGGGATGACACAGTTCTTCGCACAGTTTGCGGGGAACAATGCTGTGGTGACTAGGCCGATAGGGCCAGAGGCCGTTTACGAGCGATTCATGAAAATGCGTCCAAAGGAGTTTTCTGGGACGTCTGACCCCATGATTGCCGAGGGATGGATCAAATCCCTCGAGGTCATCTTCGAGTTTATGGAGGTGGGAGATGCCGACAGAGTCAGATGCGCCACCTATCTGTTCACTGGAGATGCCCGCTTATGGTGGGAAGGAGCAGCAGTAGCCCTGACCTTGGCTACACTGTCATGGACACGCTTCACGGAGGTTTTCTACTCCAAGTATTTTGCGGAGGAAGTTCGCACCAGGTTGACCACCGAGTTTATGAGTCTGAGGCAAGGGGATATGACGGTTACGGAGTTCATCCGTAAATTCGAGAGGGGCTGCCACTTTGTACCCCTGATAGCGAATGATGCCAGAGCTAAGTTGGTGCATTTCCTGGTGGGTCTACGGCCGATCTTGCGCCGGGATGTTAGGGTGTGTGACCCTGCTACATATGAGATTGCTGTCTCCAAAGCCCTAGCCGCAGAGCAGGATCTGCGGGATATCAAGAGGGATCGCCAGGGCAAACGCCCAGTCCAAGTACCACACCGCCCTCCTCCTCATCAGCATCAGCAGCAAAACAAGAGGCCATTTCATGGGCCGCCTAGAATCAGAGGCCAGCAACAGCAGGGGCGCCCAGCCCCGAGGACTTTTGAGCACACAGTCTTCCCCAGGTGCTCACGCCGCCATCCTGGAGCGTGTAAGTCTGGCTCAGGAAAGTGTTTTAAGTGTGGCAGTCCAGACCACATGTTGCTGCAGTGTACTCAGAGAAATCTGCCTACTCAAGGCAGAGTTTTTGCTCTCCATGCCACGGAAACAAACCCGGAGACTATGTTATTGACACGTACCTTTAAGCTTTAAGTTATCATTTGAATTTCCGTGTTTTGGGAATCGGGATTTAGATTTGAACTTAGAACCGCGATAGGATTGAATGCTCTACTCAGTATTAGTTTTGAGATTTAAGTTAGAAGAACTTTGGCCTTTGCATGTCTATAAGTTTAATTCTTGTAACTATGGGGTTCAACTTAGAGTTCCGACCTTTCAGGGAGAATTTTCATATCTGGTTCCTCTACCAAGGCCTTGATAGATTCAGGGGCCACTCACTTGTTTATTTCGGAGGTCTTTGCAAATTTTCTCAAGATCAAGACCATTGGGCTAGACATAGCCTTTTCAGTAGTGTTGCCGTCAGGCGAGGAGATGGCAGCTACCAATGGTATCCGAGATATAGACCTGGAGCTGCACGGTAATCTTGTTTATGCGGATCTGATCGTGCTACCGATGCCAAAATTTGACATCATCCTAGGGATGGACTGGCTATTGAAGAACAGAGTGTTGATAGACTTCCAACGAAGGTCTGTCCTCGTCCGACCGCCTGGAATGGAGCAGTTCTTATTTGAGCCGGACAGGTACTTTCCTTTACCGCGCATTATTCCATATGTTCAGGCTAGGAATCTCATGCATAGAGGGTGTCGGGCATTTCTAGCGACCTTTTTATCTGTCCCCGAGGAACCTAGCCAGTCAGCCTCAGATGTTCCGATTGTCAGAGATTTCTTAGACGTTTTTCCCGAAGACGTCTCTGGTATGCCACCTGAGAGAGAGGTGGAGTTTTCCATTGAGCTTATTCCAGGTACGGCTCCGATATCCAAAGCGCCGTACCGATTAGCACCGAGAGAGATGGCAGAGCTTAAGAAGCAGATTCAGGAACTTCTCGACAAGGAGTTCATTCGCCCGAGCTTTTCACCATGGGGCGCGCCGGTCTTATTTGTGAAGAAGAAGGATGACTCGATGAGGCTTTGCATTGACTATCGGGAGTTGAACAGGGTTACAGTGAAGAATAAATACCCATTGACGAGGATTGAGGATCTGTTTGACCAGTTGCAGGGAGCTTTGATTTTCTCCAAGATAGATCTGCGCTCCGGTTATCACCAGTTGAGGGTGAGAGATGCTGATGTTTCCAAGACAGCTTTCAGGACTCGTTATGGCCACTACGAGTTCCTTGTGATGCCGTTCGGTCTGAAGAATGCGCCAGCGATCTTCATGGATCTCATGAATCGCGTATTTCAGCCGTACCTCGACCAGTTTGTGATAGTGTTCATAGATGACATTCTCGTCTACTCCAAGAGTCGGGAGGATCACAGCAGACATCTGACCACAGTGTTGCAGACATTGCAGAAGCACAAACTATTCGCCAAGTTCAGCAAGTGCGAATTTTGGTTAGAGAAGGTGGCGTTCTTGGGCCACATTGTTTCCAGCAGTGGCATTGAGGTAGACCCAGCAAAAGTTGCAGCAGTCAGAGATTGGGTTGTGCCTCAGAATGCATCCGAGATCCGCAGTTTTCTTGGGCTAGCAGAATATTACAGAAAGTTCATTCAGGGATTCTCCTCCATTGTCGTTCCTCTCACATCATTGACAAAGAAGAATGTGAAGTTTGTGTGGAGCGATGAGTGCCAGAAGAGCTTCAATACTTTGAAGCAAGCTCTTATTTCAGCACCAGTTTTGGCCACACCGTCAGGACCCGGTGAGTTTGTCCTTTATACCGACGCTTCGAAGCTCGGTTTAGGTGCAGTATTGATGCAGCATGGGAGAGTGATAGCATATGCTTCTCGACAGCTGAAAATCCACGAGAAGAACTACCCCACCCATGATCTGGAGTTAGCGGCCGTAGTTTTTGCCTTGAAGATTTGGAGGCATTATTTGTATGGAGAGAAGTGCCAGATCTTTACCGACAACAAGAGCCTCAAGTATTTCTTTACGCAGAAGGAGCTGAACATGCGTCAGAGGTGTTGGTTGGAGCTTGTGAAAGATTACGACTGTGACATGAGCTAATGTAGTTGCAGATGCACTGAGCAGAAAAGTCTCAGTGATGGCTCACTTGACGATTCAGAGACCTCTTCAGACTGAGATGCAGAGGTTTGATCTCGAGACTTATCCTCGAGGTAGAGTTCCCCGTCTATCTACCTTGACCATTCAGTCTTCCCTTCTTGACCGTATTCGTAGTGGTCAGTCAGCAGATGAGCAATTGGCACAGTGGAAGAAGAGAGATGAAGCCAAGGGCAGTGTCTTGTATACAGTCGCCGACGGTATTGTGAGATACCGAGACAGGATGTGGGTTCCTAGCAGTGGTTCTATCCGAGCAGATATTCTATCAGAGGCCCACATGTCTCCGTACTCTATTCATCCTGGGAGTACGAAGATGTACAAAGATCTGCAGCTATTGTAGGTGGCCAGGGATGAAGAAGGACATCAGGCGTTTTGTATCCGAGTGCCTGACTTGCCAGTTAGTGAAGGCCGAGCATCAGAGACCAGAAGGTTTGCTCAAGCCTCTCCCTATTCCCGAGTGGAAGTGGGAGAACATTACCATGGATTTTGTGACCGGTTTGCCGAAGTCAGCCAGAGGATCGAATACCATCTGGGTGATTGTAGATCGTCTTACCAAATCAGCGCACTTCTTGCCTATTAAGACGACTTTCACCATGGTTCAGTATGCAGAGTTGTATAACCGGGAGATAGTCCGACTTCATTGTATTCCAGTTTCGATTGTATCTGACAGAGACCCCAGATTTACTTCCTTCTTTTGGAAGAGTTTGCATTCGAATTTGGGTACGAAGTTGCTGTTTAGCACAGCTTTCCATCCGCAGACATATGGGCAGTCGGAGCGAGTTATTCAGATTTTGGAGGATCTTCTTCGTGCTTGCGTCATTGATTTCTCTGGGAGTTGGGAGTCGAACTTACCATTGGTAGAGTTCACCTATAACAACAGCTTCCAGTATTCTATTGGTATGGCACCGTATGAAGCTTTGTACGGCCGTAAGTGTAGATCTCCTGTTCATTGGGATGAAGTAGGAGAGAGAGCAGAGTTGGGTCCAGAAATTGTTCAGCAGGCTGCAGATGTAGTAGTCAAGATCCGTGATCGGATGAGGACTGCTCAGAGTCGACAAAAAAGCTATGCAGATCAACGGAGGAGAGATTTAGAGTTTGTAGTGGGCGATCATGTTTTTGTGAAGGTGGCACCTATGAAGGGTGTCATGAGATTTGGGAAGAAAGGGAAGCTCAGTCCGATATTCATTGGACCGTTTGAGATCCTTGACAGAGTCGGGACTCTAGCGTATCGTGTGGCTCTTCCGCCGAATCTGGCCGGAGTACACAATGTGTTTCACGTCTCCATGCTGAGGAAGTACATGGCAAATCCTTCGCATGTGCTGAAATTTGAGCCGTTGCAACTTACCCCGAACCTGTCTTATGAAGAGAGACCAGTGCAAATCTTAGACAGACAGGAGAAGAAGCTTCGGAACAAGCTTGTTAAGCGAGTCAAAGTCAAATGGCTCAACCATTCTGAGGAGGAAGCTACGTGGGAGTCTGAGCCAGAGATGAGAGATCGATACCCCGAGTTATTCGGTGAGTTCTAATTTCGAGGATGAAATTTCTTTTAAGAGGGAAGGATTGTAGAACCCGTAAATCAGTCTACGTATATGCCATGCATAATTCTGGATTTTTAAAATTTAATTGACTTCATTGCATGATTATTTTAAAGGCATTTCTTTGAAGTGAATTATTTTATTATTTCATGCAGTAGTTTGATTTTTAGCATTTCAGTTATTTCAGTGAGGCCGGACTGGAGTTGGAGTTTTGAGATAGAATTTAAGATTCGAGAAATATTTCCAGAAGTTAATTTAGCTAGCAAGTAAGTGCATTTAAGTTAAAAAGGAGGTTTGAGGATTTAATTTAATTACTTGAGGTGATTAAGAAATAAGCCCATTTAAGTTGCATAATTAAGGGGTTAGCTCACTAAATTATTTAAGGGATTAGTGAGGCTTTTTAGATTTGTTAATTTAGTAAATAATCAACATTTCTCACTCATTTTTATTAGTAATATTTCGGTCACCCCATTATTGGCTAGACAAACTTTTTGCTAACTCATCAAACTTTGACCCCTTCTTGGTATTTAATTTGTAGGATAATTCTATGATTTTGGGAGCACCATTTAATTAATTATTAGAGCTTATCCTAGTCTACATTAGCAAGCTAATAATGCCATACCATTCTAGAAGCACCCCAACAATAGTTAATATCAAACAACCATTCAAATTCAAATTCGAGGGAGACTTGGTCTTGATTCTCCCTTATATTGTGCACCTCTTCTCCTCACCCTCTTAACCACTTATTCTCCCCCTCCCTACCACCGAAATCAACACCATTCAGCAGCCCTTTTCAGATTAAAAAATCGTGGGAATTCAGTAGAAAGCTAGGAAGAAAATCGAGATCAAGGAAAGGTAGAGAAGCAACTCCGTCTCCTCCGCGCCGCGTCGTCGTCGTTTCGTTCATTTTCTTTCGAAACGAAACCAGGCATGTCTAGATTTCTTTCAAACCTCAATCAAGTCATATTATTAATTATTTTTCAGTACATGATCTGGTTTTATCATTGCAAAAACCGAAAATTTCAGTAGACAAGAAACGAAAGTTCTGCACAGATTTTTATCGACTTTCATGCTTCACGTGTGGGTATGTTTTGTTTCGATTTCAGGGATGGATCGTTCCAGGGGCTCAAAGCTGCATATGTACATGTACTAGGACATGTTAGGGTCATGATAGAATGTTGGTTCCAGCCCCATACACAATAGAATTTGTCAATGACAGCACATCCCCCATGAGTGTCATATTGAGCTTCAAAAATTCAGATTTTTTTGTCCAAGGAGAAGGGATCTGATCTTGGTTGCCCAAGGGCCTATAGCCATGGTTAGATCACTTCTATACCTTGTCTAGGACGTGACTAAGTCGCCCTTTTGGTGGCTTGGTCCATGGCTCATCGGTTTTTACGCAAAACATCCAAAACAACCCCCTCCCCTCTCGCCCCTTCGGTTGGACAGCACTTGTGCCTCGGGTTTGGTTGGTTTGGTATGGATCTTGGTTGGCCTATGGCCCTTAGCCACGGTTCATACCATGCTCCTAGATGTCTAGATTGTGCCATGGTCAATCAAATGGCCACTAGAACGACACGAGACAACAATCAATACAAAACACCTCACGCATACAAAGGTGTTCTCGGTTGGAACCTTCGGTTTAGTTATGGTGTGATGCGAATTGTGGCTCGCCTAGGGCCCTTAACCATGGTTCAATCATTCTTTGGGATGTTGGTAAGGGTCTCTAGTCAGTGGTTCAAGCCCCAATGGCCGGAAGACTCGAAAAAGACGCAAGAAGAAAACATGTACAGCTGCTGCATTATTTTGACAGCAACTTGCTGTGTCGGTTCTGAGGCTCGTTCGAGTTCTCGGTCGGCTTTTAGCCTATGGCCTTGGACTGGACAGTGCCCCATTGAGTTATGAAGGTCGTGTTTTTGACCGTTCGTGATTCGGATCATTTTTGAGGTCGTACGAGAATTTACGGTGCGAGGTGCCAAATTGACTCTCGAAAGAGCGTTTCATGTTTTGGCCTCCATTTCACCTTGATTTCGACCCTCATCATTATAGGAGCATTATTTCAGTATTTTAAGCATATTTTAATCATGACTATATGTCGGTTCAGTGTCGGTTCAGGTTGGTTCGGAGTCATGATTAAATACGAAGTCATTAGGTGTCAGAGTCGCACTTTTTGAACGTAAATTGCATAGTTGGTCAAGTTTAAGCTATTGCATATTTTTCATGGCAGTTAGGTTGCAGCGAGCCTGGGGACGATCCAATCCAATCCAGTTGGTAAAATACACAGGATATTTTCATTATGCCAGTTAATTATTTTACGTGCATGAAAATAGAAAATACTTATTTTGAGATTTATGCGATATTGCTTGTGGTCAATTCACTATGATGGGAGCATTATTTTATACGGTCGCCAGTGACCGATCAGTTCAGTTTGGTACCACCCGGTCGCCAGTGACCGGCCAGCTCAGTTCAGTTTTATACTCCCCGATAGCCAGTTACCGACCAGTTCAGCTTAGTGCAGGGGCCACAGGCGTAGACCATAATCTCAACAGAAAATTTTACCAGTTATTTAAGTACAGGGCTCCAAGGAGCAAATATTTTTACTGTGATTTTCAGTTCAGTTATGCACGTATTATAATCGCTCAGGACAGATTATTTTCAGCATGCCTCATGACATGATATTTTATCCCATGCATATTTTACTTCAGATTTTACTCGTTACCTGCGATATATGCATGCTGAGTCTTTAGGCTCACTAGACTTGATTGTTGTAGGTACTGATGAGGCCAGGGCCGAGGGCGGGGACCAGTGAGCCAGCTTGGGTCGGTAGTAGTGGCACCCGAGGACCTCAGTGCAGCAGTTGTTATTTTTCCGCAAACAATTTTATCAGTCGTTGGATAAATTTTAAATTGTTATTTTTTTGGCAAACTTTATTTTCTTCCGCTGCTATATTTTAAACATTGAACTTGAGTTATCAGTTGATTTTATGAATGAGGCACTCCTTTTATTTTTAAAAAGAAAATTTTAATTTTACGCAAATTTTCAAGCAAGGATTTTCTAGGCCTTCACACTATATGTTTGCTCAATATTTTGAGTTGTAGATGTTAAAGCTCCATTTTTTGTGAAATACAATAAATATCTAACTTCTAAAAATAAAGCTATTGTGAATCTCTAATTTGATCGCTACTTCTAATCTCCAAAGCTAATATGTAACAAAATAAAAGATTTGATGGAAAAACACTGGAAATCTCTAACATGATTTTGAATTTACTGAAAAATAGGAATTCATCAAATATTATAAATATTACTAAATATGAAGAGCAGGTGTAAAGTGAAGATGAAAACGAAGGTCAAGAGAGGTTAACACTCGTGATTTAATATTAACGTCTTTTGTAAGATCACGTTTTCTGTCAAATTCCTCATTTAATTTTTTAGTTTTGTCGCTTACCGGAAAAGTTATAACTAACAACCGAATCGAGATCAACGTGGCATGAGCATAGATTTCAGAGTCTTTAAAACTTTGGCACGATTCCGTCTCTGACACTCCCGCAAATTTTGGTGATAAACAACTATACTTTAAAAAGTTGTAAATCACAAATTTAATAGTATGTGTATGTCCATATGGATCCATCTTTTTATTTTTAGTTTCAAAAATGTATAATCTAATCATTAATAATGATTTATTTTAGATATATTAATTTTTATTTAAAATTCATCAATTTCTTATGGGATGGTGAAGATTTAAAAGATTATATTGTCAAAGTTTAATTGGAATGTTTTTTAATCTTAAGATTTCCATAGAAAGATATTGATGACCTTGTTTATACAATGAACTTGTATCTTACATCTAATTTTAATTGCAATGTATTATTTTGTTTTTCATTCAAAAAAATATAGTTTGAGTAGATTCAAATTGCTGGTCCAGCCATTGGGAACGATGCGGTTCCAGCGCTGACGGCTTGGCTGGCGGTGTCTGAGCACACTCCTTTGCACAAGATGTAAAACAAGTGAGCGGTTTTGTAAGATCCAAAAATTAAGACGACGTAACCCAACTGCATGAAAATCTAGGAAATATGAAAAATAAATAATTAATTGATTTAATTGCTTAATTGATTATGTGCCATGCTTGATTATATGTTAAATAGTATTTAATTTTCATTATGCATAAAACTGTATTTTTAAAGGACTATTCGAGTTGTGATCGAGGAACGGAGACCGAGGGCTGAAAAACGTAAAATATTTTTATTAAATAATTGTTTTTAATTATTTAAACAAAGTTAGTTCATATTTTTGAAAATAAGGGGTTTTGTTGTGATTTTATACGCGGGACTAAAATTTTATCGGTGTTGGTTTTTCAACGAAAATACGAACTTTTTGGCAACCTGGCTAATAAATTCACAAACTTATTTTTACAAAACTATTTTATTATTTTCATTAAACCTAATCAAGTACTAGTGGGCCTAAACTTATGCTTAATAGGCCTAAAGCCTTGTTAGGAAATAATTAAGTATAAAATATGTTAATCACCCCAAACCCTACTCTTTTTGCACGCCAAATTTATGAATTTTTCTCTCCCAAAACACTCGTAGTACACGGCACACAACACACACAACAAATTGAAGAAAAAACGAGAAAAGCTCAAGGAAAAGTTCAAGCCAAGGACTTCCCCCGTTCTTTGTAATCGGCAATGAATAATTGTGTGTTAAATACGCAAAGGCACACATACTCTTTCCTTCAAAACATCATCACACCATAGTATAATTTTATGCATGAAAAAAAAAAATGAAAAACAAGTGACACTTTTGATGATTTTCGTTTTTGCATATAACACGAGATTCCAAGCATGGTTTTTGATTCCAAATTCATGGTATATTGTTTTAAGAGGGCTGCCATGACATAGGTTATGTTCAAGTATTGTTTTACATGATTTTAGAGCTTTATAATATCACTAAAAATGCTGCACAACGAAAACACGTAAAGCGGGAAACATGTTCGAACTCTTGTATTTTAGGTGATCGGATTCTTTGAGCATGGTGGCTTGGCTTGGTTTGGCTGGACTAGGACTACGCTGGGGTCTCATGAGGGGTCGGAGAAGAGGTCCTAGCCATGGTAGGGCTCGAGTGAGTGGGCTCCGAGGAGTCCTTTCTGAGAAGGCTTCCTACCCGAGCGCTGCTAAGGAAGGAGCGCAGGTTCAGCCCTTGTGCAGGAGTTGTGGGCTCGGCCTGGGGTTCAAGGGCTGGGCTAGGGTGCGTCCTAAGGGTCCTAGGAGAGTTTTGGAGGGGCTGGTTCGGGAGCTGAGTCGTTGGCAAGAGTCCTAGGGATACAAACATGAGTCCTTGTCCACATGGGATTTCTCGGCCACTTCATGTGCAAGCTTTTATGGTTCGGTTATGGTGCTAGGGATGGTTTCCATGGGTTTCTAAGGTCCAGGTCCAGTAGGGTGTCTAAGGGTGTTGGGCAGGGTTTGGTTCATGATGGCTCGAGGGTGGCTCGAGGGATTCGAGACATGGCTCGGTGCTAACTAATAAGGGTCAAGTTAGTATTTTTAATTGCTAATTTAATTGAAACACGGCTCACGGGGGTCGATTCGTGGTTCACGAGGGCTAAAATAATATAAGAAGACTTAATTTTGAATTTATGAATTTTATATTAAAATTTGAGATTTTTCGGAATTAAAATTCCTTCAAAACGATTAATTACGAATTAATTAAAAAGCCTAGTTCTAAAGCTAAAAAAATATGGGGATTTTAATTTAAGCTTAAATAATTATTTGGGACATGTTAGAGTCAAAGAAATCAAGAAAGAGTCAAAAATGTAAAATGTCACGTTCAGGGGTAACGGTCTTTTTACATCTAAAAATTAGTAAACGTCATGGTAGTGCTTTAAATGTTGTTTTATATACTAATATGATTATTTTCCATGATTATGGATGGTTATGAATTTTTGTATTATAAATTATGATTTTTAAATGTTCATGGATTTTATGAATTAATTATGGAACATTTAAAAGATATGGTGCATGCTTGGTTTCAACAATAAAAACGTTACGTATATGCATGATTTTTATTAAGTGATGAAAACATGTTGAAAGACGTGAATGGATTGTGACTAATACGATGATATGTTGGAGATATCGTGAGGGTTATGGTCCATGTGGTAGCCCGACGATCGTATTTCCTTGGATACAGATATGAAAACGTTTACGATGATATGTTAATTGGTAAGGCCAAGGCCCAGTTGACCAGTGAGAGTGTCTCGGGTGTCCCCGCCGCCCAGTACTGTTGTTACATGTAGATGGATTCATCGCCCAACGCATATACGAGCACAAAAGTCGCAATCAACGATATGAATTCAACAAACACGAACATGGATAGGAATACGTATATGTTGATGATAATATGTCTATTTTAATGAAAATATTTATGAAAATGGTTAAGTTTAAAGTTTATGCATTAACATGAAAATGTTATTTTAAATACAAATATTTTCACCGTCATATGGAAAATGTATTACGTATTACTTGTTATAAAGAATATAATGTGTTGAGTCTTTAGACTCACTAAGTGTTTTTGATGCAGGTGAGTTTGATGGAGGTCTTGATGGTTGACCTGACTGGACTAAAGGTGCACATAAACCGAGGACCAGCGCTTCTACTTTCCGCATTTAAGTTTACGTTTATGCTAAAATACTTTTACGACTTTTTATTTAGATTTTTTAGTGGTTTTTGAGAGGATGTTACTTTTCAAATTTATTGCGTTTAGGTTAGTTAAAAATTTGACGATTTTATGCTAAACTATTTGCTTTGATTTTTAAATGTTAGTTAAATTTTTATTTTTAAATGGTGACAAAATATTTTAAAGTATTTATATATATGTATATTTTTAATAATGGAGGTTAATGAGAAAAAAAAATTCTAGTACTTTTTAAGAAAAAAACGAATAGCAGACGTTTCAGTTTGTATCAGAGCAATGGTTCTGTAAAGGGTTGTGCCACCATCAGCGCCAGGAAGATCAGTCGTCAAGCCTCAATTTGTAAGTTTTACATGATTTATATGATTTAATATGATGTTACTTGCATGATGGCATGAATAATATGTTTACATATCATGTTTACTAGCTTTTTGAGTACTTATGATGTGCATGCTTAAATTGCTAAATTAATTAGGATATGTCACATGATTAGAAAACTTAGATTTAATGCATGTTGGTTACGTTAGAATTTGGAAAACGTTCAGATAAAATGCCTCTTTGAAGTGCCCTTGTTAATGAGAATCAAGCCGAGAACAGTGTGAACCACCAAGGGAATGCACCCCCACCACCACCTCCAGGGGATGCTGCTACACGTGCACTAGAGGGAATGGTTCGTCTCTTTGAGCAACAGTTACAGCTACAACAGTTAAAGTAGCAGCAGTTACAGTAGATGCAGCAGGCACCTAGGCCACAGCATGATATATATGATCACTTCCAGAGGCTAGGGCCGAAGGAATTTTCTGGCACTAACGATCCTTTTGCTACTAGGGTTGGATTCGTTCACTTGAGGTACACTTTCGCTATCTGGATATGAGAGATGCTGACCGTGTGAGGTGTACCACTTATCTGCTTAGAGATGACGCTTCTTTATTGTGGGAGGGAGCCGAGCATGGTGTTAACCTTGCTATACTTACTTGGGCTCAATTCAAAACGATGTTCTACGAGAAATATTTTACTGCTGATGTCAGAGGGCGATTAAAGAGGGAATTTATGACTCTATGCCAGGGAGACGCTACTGTTGCTGAATTTGTGAAGAAATTTGATAGGGGTTGTCACTTTGTACCCCTATTGCCAGGGATGCTGAAGAAAAGCTTAGACACTTCATGGATGGTCTACGACCCACCATACATAATAATTTTATGATGATGCGTCCTTTGGATTATGCTACTGCCGTTACTTATGCATTCCAGTCTGAGCAATCCTTGAAAGACATTGAGTTTGAGTTATAGCGCAAGAGGCAACAACATCAGAATAATAATCTGCCAAAAAAGAAGCCATATATGGGTCCTATTATACCTCAAGGGCCTCAAAAGCCCCAAGGTCAAGTTAAGAAGAAAACACCACCAAAGCCACAAAATCATGGAGCACCCAAGCCTGCTGATAAGCAACCTTTCAAGGAGTGCAATCGTTTTCATTTCGGAAAGCGCATGTGGGATCTTATAAATGCTTTATCTGGAAGGAAAAAGGGCATAAAGCTGTTGATTGCCCGAAGAAAAAAGAACCTATTGTTGGGAGAGCATATATAATGAATGCCGAGGAAGCTGAGGAGGAGGCAGACACTACGCTTATCACGGGTAACCTAGTCATTTGACATTTTTATATTGCTTATTATTGCATGAAATGTTAAATTGATTATTAAGATAGAATTGAGGACCAGATTTAACCTAGTAGAAATTAAGTTGCATGTTCTACCTTAGTTGGAATTTAAGATATGATTTTAAAAATCATATAAATTGGTATCGAAATTTTGTGCCTTAGATTTATATGAAGGATGTAATATTTCCAATAAAAGTTTTAGGGCCAAAATTAAAGAAAATCATAAATTTAGGGTATGTTAAGGGTTCAAAATCATTGAGGGGTCTTAATGCAATTTTTGAAAATTATAAAGCCAAAATGCAATTATCCGAAATTTAAGGGACCTGAAGGCAATATCCGAATTTCTTAAAGACCACCAATCCAATTTTCTAAATTTGAGGGATTAGAATAAGAATCTTCGAAAAATATAAGGGTTAAATTTCAATAATTCGAAAATTTGGGGACTAAATTGAAATTTTCGAAAAATTGAAGGGCTAAAAATCAATTTTTCAAGAGATGCTTAAGATCAACGCGTAACCTACACATAATTTTGGGAAAATAATGATAGTAAATCCTTAAGCTTTAACACAAAAAGATCTTTAAAAGACGTTTTTGCCATAGGGAGGATTATTATTCAAGGTGTGGCAACCTATGTACTTTTAGACTCGGCAGCTGCACATTCTTTCATATCTGAAACCTTCATTAAAAGACTGAATATTTCCCCTCAAGATATGGTTTTGGGTTTCAAAGTTTCTATTCCTTCCGGTGATCAAATGCTCACATCTAAAATTTTCAAGAATCTGGAGCTTCGTTTATTCAAAGATAGGGTTCGGGCAGATCTTATTGTGCTGCCTATGCCTGAATTTGATATTACACTTGGGATGCATTGGTTATCATCGAAATGGAGCTTTGATTGATTTTCGTCAGAGAACAGTGTCTATTCGACCGCCTAGCGGTAAATATTTTGTCTTTGAGGCGGCGAGAAACAAGTAAATGTCGCACATTATCTCTTGTCTATGTGCGAGGAAACTTATTAAGCATGGATGCTTTTCTAGCATGTGTCACTACCGCACATATTCCTAATAGTCAGAAATTGGAGGATGTCAATATTGTCAGAGATTTTCCTAGCGTCTTTCCCGAAAGAGTTTTTGGTATTCAACCAGTTCGTGAAGTAGAATTCTCTATTGATCTAATGCCTGGAACTGTTCCTATATCTAAAGCGCCTTATCGTCTATCACCCGCTGAAATGAAAAAAATTGAAAGATCAAATCCAAGAATTGTTAGACAAGGGTTTTATTCGCCCTAGTTACTCTCCGTGGGGCGGACATGTATTATTTGTGAAGAAGAAAGATGGTAGTATGCGTCTTTGCATTGATTATCGAGAGCTTAATAGGGTCACTATCAAAAATAAGTATCCACTGTCAAGAATTGAAGATTTATTTGATCAGTTGCAAGGAGCATCAATATTTTCTAATATTGATCTTCGTTCTGGATACCATCAATTGAAAGTTAAAGAGTCGGATGTTCACAAGACCGCGTTTCGTACGAGATATGGGCATTATGATTTTATGGTGTTGCCATTCGGGCTGACCAACGTGCCAGCGATCTTCATGGATCTCATGAATCGCGTATTTCAACCATATCTGGATCAGTTTATTATAGTCTTCATTGATGATATATTGATCTATTCGAGGAATAAAAAGGAACATAGTCGTCATTTGAGGACAGCATTGCAAGTACTGCAAGACAGGAAGCTTTATGCAAAATTCAGCAAGTGCGAGTTTTGGCTTGATAGAGTGGATTTCTTAGGCCATATAATTTCTAGTGAGGGTGTTGAAGTTGATCCGAGTAAAGTGGAGGCAGTGAAAGAGTGGCCAGTACCGAAGAGTGTTACCGAGATTCGCAGTTTCTTGGTACTAGCTGGCTATTATCGCAAATTCATCAAGGGATTCTCATCTATTGCAGTACCACTGACATCCTTGACTAAGAATAATGAAAATTTATTTGGGGATCCGAGTGTCAAGACAGTTTTGATAAGTTAAAGCAAGCGTTGATTTCAGTGCCAGTGTTATCTATGTCATCGGGGCATGGAGATTATGTTTTGTATACCGACGCTTCTAAACTTGGGTTTGGAGCATTTCTTATGCAAAATGACCGAGTTATAGCGTATGCGTCGTGACAGTTGAAAATTCACGATAAAAACTACCCTACTCATTATCTTGAGCTTACAGCAGTAGTTTTTGCACTGAAAATTTCGAGACATTACTTGTATGGGAGAGAAGTGCAAAATATTCACCGATCACAAAAGTCTGAAATAATTCTTCATCCAAAAAGTGTTGAATATTCGACAGCGAAGATGGCTTGAGTTAGTGAAGGACTACGACTGTGAGATTAGCTACCATCTGGGGAAAGAATATGTTGTGGCAGACGCATTGAGTCGAAAAGCGGCAGTTATCACTCATCTATCTCTTCAGAGACCGTTGCAGTCCGAGATACAGCGGTTCGAACTTACAGCTTATGCTATGCTAGGGGTAGGCCCATAATCTTGCCACCTTATCAGTACAGTCGACTTTGAGAGACAAAATTCGAGATGGGCAGTCTACCGACGAGCAATTGCAAAAGTAAAGAGCAAGAGATGAAGCCAAGGGTCCGAAATTATATTCTGAGATGGATGGTATAGTTCGTTATTGAGATCGGTTATGGGTTCCTAGTGACGAGTCTTTGAGAGATCTTATTATGAAGGAAGCTCATGACACACCATATTCCATTCATCCGAGAAGCACGAAGATATACAAAGGTTTGCAGTTATTGTATTGGTGGCCAGGCATGAAGAGAGACATTTTGATATTTGTATCCGAGTGTTTGACTTGTCAGCAAGTTAAAGCAGAGCATTAAAGAACAGCGGGAAAACTTAAGCCACTTCCTATTACCGAGTGGAAATGGGAAAACATCACAATGGGCTTTTTTGTTGGATTGCCAAAGACTAGTAAGGGATTCAATGCTATAAGGGTGATAGCGCATTTTCTACCTATCAAGACGACCTTCACCATGATTCAGTATGCAGAGTTATATATTCGAGAGATAGTTCGTCTGCATGGGATTCCTATATCTATTATTTCTGACAGAGATCCGAGAATCACGTCATCTTTTTGGAAGAGTCTGCATACAGCGATGGGAACCAAATTATTATTCAGTACAGCATTATATCCTCAAACCGAAGGTCAGTCCGAAAGAGTTATAAAAATTCTAGAAGATCTACTGCGAGCTTGTGTTATTGATTTCCAAGGCGGTTGGGAACCAAAATTACCTCTAAAAGAGTTCACCTACAATAATAATTTCCAATCATCTATCGGGATAGCTCCTTTTGAGGCACTTTATGAAAGGAAATATAGATCTCCTATTCATTGGGACGAGGTTGGTGAAAGAAGATAAATAGGTCTGGATATGATTGAAGAGACTGCAGAGCTTGTAGTCAAATTCATGAGAGAATGAAGACTGCACAAAGCCGACAAAAAAGTTATGCTGACAAGAGACGAAGGGACATAGAGTTTGTAGTGGGCGACCATGTATTTGTAAAAATAGCATCTATGAAGAGTGTTATGCGCTTTGGCAAGAAAGGCAAGCTTAGTCCAAGATTTATGGGTCCGTTTGAGATTTTGGAGAGGATTGGGATACTAGCTTATAGAATGGCATTGACACCAACGCTTTCAGGAGTTCACAATGTGTTCCATATTTCGATGCTGTCGAAGTACATGTCGAACCCATCACATGTACTAAATTATGAGCCTCTAAAATTGACTCCAAATATGACTTATGAAGAAAGACTTGTCCAAATCTTAGGAAGGCAAAAAAGGAGATTGCGAAACAAAGTCATTCCAATGGTCAATGTCAGGTGGCTGAATCACTCAGAAGAGGAAGCTACTTGGGAAACCGAGAGAGACTTGACGAGTCGCTATCCAGAATTATTCGGTAAGTTCTAATTTCGAGGACGAAATTTTAATTAAAAGGGGGGGGGGGGAGGAATTGTAAGATCCAACAATTAAGACAACGTAACCCAACTACATGCAAATCTAGGAAATTTGAAAAATAGGTAATTAATAGATTTAATTGCATAATTGATTATGTGACATGCTTGATTATATGTTAAATAGGATTTAATTGTCATTATGCATAATACTGTATTTTTAAAGGATTATTCGAGTTGCGATCGAGGAACGGAGAACGAGGGCTAAAAAACGTAAATATTTTTATTAAATAATTGTTTTTAATTATTTAAAACATGGTTGATAGTTGTTCATATTTTTGAAAATAAGAGATTTTGAGGTGATTATATACGCCGAGACGTAAATTTTATCGGTGTTTTTTTAAAAGAAAATACAAACTTTTGGCAACCCGGCTAATAAATTCACAAACTTAGTTTGACAAAACTATTCTAATATTTTAATTAAATCCTAATCAAGTTCTAGTGGGCCTAAACTTATGCTTAATAGGCCTAAAGCCTTGTTAGGAAATAATTAAGTATAAAATATGTTAATCAACCCAAACCCTACTCTTTTTAGACGCCAACTTTCTGAATTTTTTCTCCAAAACACTCATAGTACACGACACACAACACACACAACAAATTGAAGAAAAATCGAGAAAAGCTCAAGGAAAAGTTCAAGCCAAGGACTTCCCCCGTTCTTCGTAATCGGCAACGAATAATCGTGTGTTAAATATGCAAAGGCATACATACTCTTTCCTTCAAAACATCATCACACCATAGTATATTTTTATGCATGAAAAAAAAATATGAAAAAAAATGACACTTATGATGATTTTCGTTTTTGAATATTACATGAGATTCCAAGCATGGTTTTTGATTCCAAATTCACGGTATATTGTCTTAAGAGGGCTGCCATGAAATAGGTTATGTTCAAGAATTGTTTTACATGATTTTAGAGCCTTATAATATCACTAAAAACGCTGCACAACGAAAACACGTAAAGCGGGAAACATGTTTGAACTCTTGTATTTTAGGTGATCGGATTCTTTGAGCATGGTGGCTTGGCTTGGTTCGGATGGACCAGGACTGGGCTGGGGTCTCATGTGGGGTCTGAGAAGAGGTCCTAGCCATTCTAGGGCTCGAGTGAGTGGGCTGTGAGGAGTCCTTGCCAAGAAGGACTCATACCCGAGAGCTGCTAAGGAAGGAGCGCAGGTTTAGCGCTTGTGCAGGAGTTGTGGGCTCGGCCTGGGATTCAAGGGCTGGGCTATGGTGAGTCCTAAGGGTCCTAGGCGAGTTCTGGAGGGGCTGGTTTGGGAGTCGAGTCATTGTCTAGAGTCCTAGGGATACAAACATGAGTCCTTGTCCACATGGGATTTATCGGCCACTTCATGTGCAAGCTGTTATGGTTCGGTTATGAGGCTAGGGATGGTTTCCGTGGGTTTCTAAGGTCCTGTAGGGTGTCTAAGGGTGTTGGTCAGGGTTTGGTTCATCATGGCTTGAGGGTGGCTCGGGGGATTCGAGACATGGCTTGGTGCTAACTAATAAGGGTCAAATTAGGGTTTTAGTTGCTAATTTAATTGAAACACAGCTCACGGGGGTCGAGTCGTGGTTCACGAGGGCTTAAATAATATAAAAAGACTAAATTTTGAATTTAGGAATTTTATATTAATGTTTGGGATTTTTCGGAATTAAAACGTCTTCAAAACGATTAATTATGAATTTATTAAAAACCTTGTTTTTATTCTAAATAAAATTACGGGGATTTTAATTTAAGCTTAAATAATTATTTGAGAAATGTTAGAGTCAAAGAAATCAGGAAAAAGTAAAAAACGTAAAATGCCATGTTCAGGAGTAAAACGGTCTTTTTACGCCTAAAAATTAGTAAACGTCATGGCAGTGCCTTAAATGCTTTTTTATATGCTAATATGATTATTTTCCATGATTATGGATGTTTATGAATTTTATATGATAAATTATGAATTTTAAATGTTCGCGGATTTTATGAATTAATTATGGAACATTTAAAAAATATGGTGCATGCTTGGTTTCAAAAATAAAAACAATACGTGTATGCATGATTTTTATTAAGTGATGATAACATGTTGAAGGACAAGGGATTGTGACTAATACGATGATATGTTGGAGATATCGTGAGGGTTATGATCCCAGTGAGAGCCCGACGATCGTATTTCCTTGGATACGGATATGAACACGTTTACGTTGATATTTTATACGTAAGGTCAAGGCCCAGTTGACCGGTGAGAGTGTCGCTGGTGTCCCTACCGCCCAGTACTGTGGTTACATGTAGATGTATCCATCGCCCAACACGTTTACGAATACGAAAGTCGCAATCAACGATCTGAATTCAACAAACCCAAACATGGATAGGAATACGTATATGTAGTGCCCAAAATCAGTACACGTAAAACTCATACATTTATTTAATTATTAAAGTATTTATTTATTTTAAAACGAGTCGTAGTAGTGCATGATTTATTTAAATGCAGCATTTTAAATTCATTATGTCTATGTGATGCAAGTTAAAATTTTTTTTTCGAGTTTCATGTTTCAGGCGATTATTAGAGGCGGAATCGAGGAAAAGACCGGTGACGATTCTTGGCAAGTTAAAATGCGGTATTTTATTTTTAAAGCTAGGAATGGGCATTTTAAATAATTTATTGAGTTTAGCATTTTAAAGCTTAAATTATTTAATTGAGTTATTTTAAGAATGGTAAAACTTTTAAAGTTTAGCAAGTGTGCGTTTTATTTTAAATTAGGGACTTGGCTTGTAGTAAGGATTAACTTTTTTAAGTAGCCTATTTATTAGCATTTTTAATTAGTATTTTTAATTATGTAATTAAGCCATTTAATTCCCTAATTTACTAATCACACACACTTTGACACACACTAAAAAGCGCCTAAACACACACACTCACTTCACTATTCAGATTTTTTTTTATTTTGAGAGCAAAAACCTAGGGGTCAAAAGAAAGAGCAACCGCCCGTCTCCCTTCGTTTTCCAGCAAGTTTTCGAAAATTTTGTTGCAATAAAATCGTTGCACGTTCCTCTCGAATCGTCTCTCGCATCCTTCCCGCATTGGAGTCGTCGTTTCGGTATTTTAAATATCAAAGGCACGTATATTTTGTTATTTCTGCATCGATCTCTTCATATTATGTGTTGTGTTATTTTTATGCGTAAAAATTTATGTGTGACGTTTGTCGTTTGAGCAGAAAATGGTTTGGATCAGTTATGAAATAATTTTTAGATCTGAAAACTCGTTTTTACTCTCTTTTTAAATACTGGGACTTTTCGGTCGTGATTCCGAGAAACCTTTCAATACAAAAATTTTAGAACTTTTTGATACCTTCGATTTGACAGTAAATTCGAAATATTTGGATAAAATTTGAGTGAGTTATGACGTTTTTCGTGGGACTGCTCAAACTACGTTTTCAGAAAATATGTATTGTTGTGTTCTTGAGATTTTATTGTTGCAGGCTTCGTTGGGGATCGACGGGTGATCTTTGCTGCGTCTAGTTATGCTTAGTATGATGTTGATTTGTTATTTGATATGTCTTTTAGTGTCGATAGGCACTCGAGTACATTAGAAGTCGTAGGAAACGATTTGGTGTCAATGGCCACGTTTTTGAATTGTAGGTGTCGTAGGGTGAACGTCGTGCTTTGGGTGGTTGTACGAATTTGGTTTGATGTTATGGCATGCTAGGACAGGTCTCGGGGTGTCGGTCCATGGTCCGTATGATCGAGTTTAGAATGTTAAACAGCACTTGTTCAGAATTTTCGTGAGTTCGAGTACAACGAGGGTACAAGGACCCGGACGCGGACCCTGGCACTGGGTCCGTGTCTTCGTTTCTTCTTGACTATCCTTTTTGCGTGCTGACACGTACCCCCACACGGACTAGGGCACGGGGTGCGTGCTTTTGTTCTCTTCTCAGTGTCAACTTTGCGAGGCCACACGGACCCTAGCACGGCGTCCGTGCCCTTCATTCTTCTCGGTAGGTCTTGTAGCGAACCTAAACGGACCCATAGCCAGACCTAGGCACGGGTTCCGTGTACCACCTGTTTTGGGAAAATTTTATTATGTCCTTTGGAGTTTCATTTCTGGGTTTAGCATGATGATTTAAATGAGATCAAGCCACGAGTGTTTTAGAATGTCATTAAGTTATTTATTGAATTCGGGGTGAGCACGAATACCTACGTCTAAGTTATGCAAGTTAAGCATGTGAATTCATGTTAGTATGTGCAGCAACGGCCCCAATCGAAGTCCAACGAATCTCTCAATGCCAAGTATGTATATTTGACGTGCAAGAAAATATTTACAAGTTTTGAGGTATGCTAAATGTCTTGTGACCAATTTATGTATGTGGTTGGAAATCATTAAATCATGAATGGGGAACAACCCACCCCGTTAAATTATGAACGTGTTTAGATCAGGATTGGAAAGCGTTAAATTATGAACGGAGACCAATCCTCCCGTTAAATCATGAATGGGGATCTCATGTATGTGGCAGTGGATACGCCCCTGTCATCCAAGTACCGTGGTTTAGTCTGAAGAGGCGATTATGTTATGGGTCACTTGCTTTGAAACATGCCTCTACGCAAAATGATGAAGTTATCACTACAAGAAAAAAGGCGAAAGACAACGGTTTAAACTGTTGTCATAGGTCAAAAAAACTGTTGTTAAAGCCTTTGTGGTTAAATGGTACGCTCAAAGACAACGGTGAAAAACCGTTGTCGTAGACATCAAAGACGACGGTGAAAAACTGTTGTCGTAGGTCTTGAAAACCGTTGTTAATGGCTCTGTGGTTAAAGGGTGAACTCAAAGACAACGGTGAAAAACCGTTGTCGTAGACGTCTAAAGATGACGGTGAAAAACCGTTGTCGTAACATTGAAAAATCGTTGTAATATAAAATTTTGCAACGGTTTTTCTAAAGAACTGTGTCGCTAATAGCGACAGTTTTTATTTTCGTCAAATAAAAAAAAAATTACGGTTATAATTTTATAAACCTAACAAAAAAACTAACAATCTTACAAAATTAATATATTTATAATTTTTAACTTAAAATTGAAGTTTAATGAAAATCGTGGAAAAAAAAGAGTTTGAAAAGTGAAACTGACTAAGGAAATGACTTTGGTGTGAATAGAATGACCAAGGTCGCGGATATTTATAGCCATTTTGCGACGGTTTTTGAATAAATTGTCGCTAATAGCGACAGTTTTGGTATAAACTGTAGTGACCCGTTCCAGAATCACCTACTAGTCAAGAACTAAGCATGCAACTAACTTAATTAATTATAATCAGAGATAACAGCGGAAATATGGCCAACAACAATAGTTATACAACCCAATCGAAATCGAAGTCTAGACTAACTCAAAATGAAATATCCAGTACAACCATATCGAATCAAATGGAAAACACTGAAAACTAAACCAACCAGCTACTCAACGTCCTCCTCCTGCTCCTCCTGAGCCATCCAACCTGAGGCCTGCCCCGTGGGAATGGGGTGTCCAAGAATAAATAAAACCGAGGACGTGAGCGATAAGAACGCCCAGTACAAAAATATGAGTATACAAACCTATATGAAATGCACATGCTATGATATGATACCAGGGTAGTCAAGAAACAGGAATCACAAAGGATCTCAAAAATGCTCAGTCTAGAGGCGCCAAGTGGATAGTGCCGCGCGGTCCAACCTCTGGGTCACTGCATCCACTACAAGACAGACGTGGACCTAAAATGTCCCGGACCACCGAAGCCCTCCCGACCCGTCGGCCACTGTGTACTCTCGGTATCCATGCGTCCACAAGACAGGGCTGAGCGGCCCCAAGATATAGCTTATCTCGAAAGAGATACAGCTCAACAGTAAAGGCTATCTCGAAGGAGATACGGCTCAACATGATATGCAATATGCATCATAACTCGTGACATAATAGCATGCATCATATGACATATAACAATGCAGCAAATACTCATGCAACACATATATGAATGTATACTCAACCAGGATATCTCGGATAGTACTTTCGTACCTCTATCACAGCAAGCCTAGCCTTACGCAACACCGCTAATCAGGTTTAGCACAAGCCTACGCATCAAAAGCATACTCAATCAATACTACCATGCTCGACTAGCAAAACCAGTACTCCCTAGTACTACCAAAGGTTTAGGGTTTACCTTCGTCCGTCGACAGCCCTTTGATGTCGATTGCCTTGAAACTCAGGCGCCGCTACGCTACTACTCCTGGCAGCTCTTGGCTATCGCTCGACCAACAACTAACCCTAGAAACCTTCCAAACTCTCCAAAATGAGAGAAAACTCAAGAAATTGGCAAGTCAAAATGAGGAAATCCGAGCACTATTTATAGGCCATGTTCGGATCCTCCGAACAACACTTCGGAACGTCCGAACGCTACGTGTCCATTGGCTCTTGACAGCTCATGATCGGATCCTCCGATCATACACTTCGGACCGTCCGAACATGCATGGAAAATGACGTGTCGATCAACACTTGACACCTATGATCGGATTCACCGAACTACACTTTGGATCGTCCGAACTCTTCGGTGCTTCCGAACCCTCTTCGGTCCGTCCGATCATGACCATAGCCAAAATTACACCTTAAACCTTCTTAATCACCATTACTCCGTTAATTACCCAATTTGGAATTCGGGCTACTACATTCTCCCCCCCTTAAAAGATTTCGTCCTCGAAATCAGGCTTAGAGAATGAACAAAACGAAATAACAACATCATTAATACATCTCAATTGTTGTTGAATACAACTGATACTATGATTACAACTGAAAACACAAACTTATACAAAGCACAACTCAAAAGAGCTCTGGATGCTCCGGACGCATACGACTCTCTAACTCCCAAGTGGCTTCTTCAGTGCCTCGACGCTGCCACTGCACTAAGACAAGAGGAATGATCTTATTCCGCAACATCTTATCTTTGCGATCTAGAATCTGAACTGGTCGCTCCACGTAAGACAAATCCGTATCAAGTTGAACTTCAGATGGATGTAAGATGTGCAACTCATCTGCTACATAACGTCTCAACAAGGATACGTGGAACACATCATGAATACTTGATAGGTACGGCGGCAACGCAAGTCTGTAAGCTAAATCTCCCACACATTCCAGTATCTCGAATGGACCAATAAATCTCGGAGACAGCTTACCCTTGAGACCAAATCTCAAAATCCTGCGAAAAGGCGAAACTCGGAGAAACACCTTCTCACCTGGTTGAAAATGAAGAGGTCGACGCTTTGTGTTCGCATAACTAGCCTGTCGATCCTGAGCAGTCTTAATCCGCTTCTTGATTACTGCAACCTTATCTATAGCCTGCTGGACTAACTCCGGTCCCTCTACCTGTCGTTCCCCGACTTCATCCCAGAATAATGGAGTACGACAACGTCGCCCGTACAACGCCTCAAATGGTGCCATACCAATACTACGATGATAGCTGTTGTTGTACGCGAACTCAATCAAAGGCAAATGATCCTGCCAAGCGGGTCCGAAATCCATAACACAGGCTCGCAACATATCCTCAAGCGTACGGATAGTCCTCTCTGATTGACCGTCAGTCTCCGGATGATAAGCAGTACTCAGACTCAGTGTAGTACCCAAAGCTGACTGGAAACTACCCCAAAACCGTGAGGTAAAACGAGGATCTCTGTCACTAACAATACTGACAGGCACTCCATGCAAACGTACAATCTCCTGAATGTACAATCGAGCCATACGATCGAAAGTGAAATCACGATTATACGGCAGAAAATGAGCAGACTTGGTGAGTCGATCCACCACTACCCAGATAGCATCGCTGTTCCTCGAAGATAATGGCAAGTGAGTAATGAAATCCATCGTAATATGCTCCCACTTCCATTCTGGAATAGGTAAGTTCAACAACAATCCTCCCGGTCGACGGTGCTCTGCCTTAACCTGCTGGCAAACTAGACACTTGGAGACAAACTGATACACGCTGCGCTTCATCCCTTTCCACCAAAACCGCAGCCTCAAGTCTCTATACATCTTGTTGCTTCCTGGATGAACACTTAACTTGCTTCGATGCGCCTGAGACAATATCTCGTCCCTCAAAGTGTCATCCTCTGGTACTACAACCCGATTAGATAAGCACAGAAGACCATCGGACTGATAATGGAAATTACTATCACCACCAACTAACCGAGCTAATCTCTGAGTCTTGAGATCAGACATCTGAGCTTCTCGAATCCGAGTGAACAAATTGGGCTCAGATAAAATGGTAGCAACACGAATGCTCTCCATACCTTTCCGATGCTTGAAGTTAAACCCCAACGAGCAACTATCCTGGATGGCACTAGTCATAGCACAAGTCTGAAGTGCAGAGGCTCTCACCTTGCGACTAAGCGCATCAGCTGTGAGATTCGCAGAACCTGGATGGTACTTGATCTCGCAATCATAATCCTTCAGCAAATCCATCCAACGACGTTGCCTCATGTTCAACTCAGCCTGAGTGAACAGATATTTCAGACTCTTATGATCAGTAAAGATTTCAAACTGAACACCGTACAAATAATGACGCCAAATCTTCAGCGCAAACACAATAGCTGCCAATTCCAGATCATGAGTGGGATACTTCTCCTCGTGAGATTTCAGCTGTCTGGAAGCATAAGCAATCACATGACCGTTTTGCGTCAACACACACCCTAAGCCTTGAGTGGAGGCATCGGTGTAAACACTGAAACCATCAGATCCTGACGGTAACGCCAAAACAGGTGCGGAAGTCAGAAGTCGACGAAGCTCTCTGAAACTATCTTCGCACTCGGATGACCACTCAAATGGAACATCCTTCCGAGTAAGTTGCGTCAATGGTCTGGCTATCTGAGAGAAATTCACGATGAAGCGACGATAATACCCTGCCAGACCTAGAAAACTACGGATCTCAGCCACCGTCGTCGGACGTGACCAATTCAGCACTGCTTCAATCTTGCTGGGATCCACAGAAACTCCTTCCTTGGAAATCACATGACCAAGGAATACCACATGATCAATCCAGAACTCGCACTTACTCAGCTTAGCATACAATTGCTTCTCGCGAAGAATCTGCAACACAATCCTCAAGTGTTGGGCATGCTCTTCCACACTGTGGGAATAGATCAAGATATCGTCAATGAAAACCACCACAAACTGATCCAGAAAATCTCGGAAGACTCGGTTCATCAGATCCATGAACACCGCTGGCGCATTCGTCAATCCGAATGGCATAACTAGAAACTCGTAATGCCCATAACGAGTACGAAATGCAGTCTTGGAAATATCATCATCTCTGACTCTCATCTGATGATAACCCGATCGCAAGTCGATCTTGGAGTAAACAGAAGTACCCTGAAGCTGATCGAACAAGTCATCAATACGGGGTAAAGGGTACTTGTTTTTGATCGTCACCCGATTCAGCTGGCGATAATCAATGCACAACCGCATCGATCCATCCTTCTTCTTGACAAACAAGACTGGAGCTCCCCAAGGCGAAACACTCGGGCGAATATAACCCTTATCAAGAAGATCCTGCAATTGCTGCTTCAGCTCTCTCATCTCTGACGGAGCAAGACGATAGGGGGCACGAGAAATCGGTGCAGTCCCTGGCATTAAATCTATGCCAAATTCCACCTCTCTAACCGGAGGAAAACCAGGAATCTCATCTGGGAAAACATCAGGAAATTCACAAACCACTGGAATATCCTCTAGACCAACACTACCTGTGGATGAATCAATCGCATAGATGAGGTAGCCTTCCCCGCCCGACTCTAAAGCACGACAGGCTTTCAGAGCAGATACCACTGGCATCGGAGGTCGCGCTCCCTCACCATAGAAAAACCAACTAGAGCTTTCAGTCGTACGAAACTGAACAAGCTTCTGGTAACAATCCACAGTAGCTCGGTAGGTAGTCAATAAGTCTATACCCAAGATACAATCAAAATCTTCCATCTCTAGGATCATAAGATTCGCAGTCAACTCGTTACCCTCAAAATCTAAGGGACAACCCATCACTAGACGCTTCGCTAACACCGAATGACCCATCGGAGTAGAAACAGAAAGAATGACGTCTAGAGAAACATAGGGTAACCTATGACGCTTAACAAATCGTGCAGAAATGAAGGAATGAGAGGCTCCTGTATCAATAAGAACAAAAGCAGGAATACCGCATAAATGAAAAGTACCTGCTATGACTCTCTCCGTTTCATCTGCAGCCTGATCCTGGTTCAGCGCAAAAACCTGACCTTGGGCACGAGGTCGAAGATTCGAACTACCCACTGCCTGACCCTGCCTCCTCTGCTGAACAGTCGTCTGAGATCCAGAACCGGATCCTGCTCCACCTCGCAACTGAGGACAATTCTTCTTAATATGCCCCATCTCTCCGCACTGATAACAAGCTCCTGCGGCTACTCGGCATTGCTCCGATGGATGGTTCTTCCCACAATGCGCACAAGACTCCTTCTTCTTACCAAAGCGGAAAACACCACTAGATCGAGATCCAGATCCAGAAGAAGATGAACCAGATTTCTTGAATGACTGAGATCGAGGCCTTAAAGTACTCGGAGGTCTAGAAGAAGAAAGAATAGCCCTACCACGCTGGAGACTGATCTCTGCCTGGCGACACCGGTTCACTAACCCATCATAAGAAGTAGGATTATCACAGACAGTGACTCGATCAAAGATCTCCTGATTAAGGCCCTGGAGGAAATGATCATACTTGGCCTCAGAACTGCCACTGATATGAGGAGCGAAGGGTAACAACTCAAAGAATTTCTGCTGATACTCATCAACAGACATACTCCCCTGCTTAAGGTTCAGGAGCTCAATCGTCTTGGCCTGGCGAAGGGCTGGAGGAAAGTACAGCTGCATGAACGCTGCACGGAAATCGACCCAAGTCGCTCTACCCTGCGACTGAACTATCGGCGCAGAAGTCGATCGCCACCACCTGCGAGCACGGCCCTCGAGAAGAAAACTAAGGGTCTCCATCTTCTGCTCATCGGTGCACTGGAATGCGCGGAAACAACTCTCCATGCGCTCTAACCAATCCTCCGCATCATCGGGAGTCTCACCGCCAACTAAAGGCTTAGGCCCCATCTGCATGAAACGATGCATATCGAAACGCCTAGGACCATCCCGACGATGACGATGCTCACGATGACGTCTATGATCGTCCTGGTCACCCCATCGACCTACACTCCCCTGACTACTCCCGTCATCAAAATGGTCAGCCATCGCTACAAGATAGAATAGGGAAAATGGTAAAATGGTCAACGGAAATCCCAAAACAGAATCTATATCCCAAAATCATACGCATGCTCTGATACCATAAATGTAGTGACCCGTTCCAGAATCACCTACTAGTCAAGAACTAAGCATGCAACTAACTTAATTAATTATAATCAGAGATAACAGCGGAAATATGGCCAACAACAATAGTTATACAACCCAATCGAAATCGAAGTCTAGACTAACTCAAAATGAAATATCCAGTACAACCATATCGAATCAAATGGAAAACACTGAAAACTAAACCAACCAGCTACTCAACGTCCTCCTCCTGCTCCTCCTGAGCCATCCAACCTGAGGCCTGCCCCGTGGGAATGGGGTGTCCAAGAATAAATAAAACCGAGGACGTGAGCGATAAGAACGCCCAGTACAAAAATATGAGTATACAAACCTATATGAAATGCACATGCTATGATATGATACCAGGGTAGTCAAGAAACAGGAATCACAAAGGATCTCAAAAATGCTCAGTCTAGAGGCGCCAAGTGGATAGTGCCGCGCGGTCCAACCTCTGGGTCACTGCATCCACTACAAGACAGACGTGGACCTAAAATGTCCCGGACCACCGAAGCCCTCCCGACCCGTCGGCCACTGTGTACTCTCGGTGTCCATGCGTCCACAAGACAGGGCTGAGCGGCCCCAAGATATAGCTTATCTCGAAAGAGATACAGCTCAACAGTAAAGGCTATCTCGAAGGAGATACGGCTCAACATGATATGCAATATGCATCATAACTCGTGACATAATAGCATGCATCATATGACATATAACAATGCAGCAAATACTCATGCAACACATATATGAATGTATACTCAACCAGGATATCTCGGATAGTACTTTCGTACCTCTATCACAGCAAGCCTAGCCTTACGCAACACCGCTAATCAGGTTTAGCACAAGCCTACGCATCAAAAGCATACTCAATCAATACTACCATGCTCGACTAGCAAAACCAGTACTCCCTAGTACTACCAAAGGTTTAGGGTTTACCTTCGTCCGTCGACAGCCCTTTGATGTCGATTGCCTTGAAACTCAGGCGCCGCTACGCTACTACTCCTGGCAGCTCTTGGCTATCGCTCGACCAACAACTAACCCTAGAAACCTTCCAAACTCTCCAAAATGAGAGAAAACTCAAGAAATTGGCAAGTCAAAATGAGGAAATCCGAGCACTATTTATAGGCCATGTTCGGATCCTCCGAACAACACTTCGGAACGTCCGAACGCTACGTGTCCATTGGCTCTTGACAGCTCATGATCGGATCCTCCGATCATACACTTCGGACCGTCCGAACATACATGGAAAATGACGTGTCGATCAACACTTGACACCTATGATCGGATTCACCGAACTACACTTCGGATCGTCCGAACTCTTCGGTGCTTCCGAACCCTCTTCGGTCCGTCCGATCATGACCATAGCCAAAATTACACCTTAAACCTTCTTAATCACCATTACTCCGTTAATTACCCAATTTGGAATTCGGGCTACTACATAAACCATCGCTATGTGCGACTACTGTAAAAAAACCGTCGCTATTTGTGTCGGTTATCTACACCGTCGCTATGAGCGACGGTGTTTTAAACAACCGTCACATTCATTAACTTAGCGACGGTTGTTTCGTCGCTAATTTAATACGTCAAGAATTTAAAATTGCAACGGTTTTATGAACAGTCGCTAAATTAAATCGGCGACGGTATGCCAAAATCATCGCTAATTTTAGCGACGAATAGACAAGAACCGTCGCTACGCTAATTTAAATTTAGCGACGGTGCTTTATTAAACCGTGGCTAAATACTAATCGATTTTTTCAAAAAAATTAGAAAGTACGACAACGTTTTTTTCAAAAACCGTTGTCTTTAACCAAATAAAACACTAAGAAACGACGACGGTTTTTAAAAACGTTGTTGTAGCAAAAAAAAAACGGTTTTTGGACAACATTTTTTGAAAAAACGTTGTCGTAGCCAAAAAAACCATCCGAAAGACAACGGTTTTTAAAAACCGTTGTCTATGAGCGTTTTTTTTGGGTTTCAACAACGGTTTTTGAAAACTATTGTCTAAGAGCAAACCGTTGTCTATCAGCGGGTTTTTTTAGGCTATGACAATGGTTTTTCTTGTAGTGTATGTATGTTCAAGTATGCAAGCATGTTTAAGAAAAGTTTATGGCACGTCTAAGTATGTATGTACGTATGTTCAGGTTTTGTCATGCAAGTTCAAGTTTAAAGTATGTATCTCCTATTTTAAAGTTGCATGTGATCTTATTATGTCGTACTTGCTACTTCCAGTTTATACGTGTTGAGTCTTTAGACTCACTAGACTTGATCGATGCAGGGTGAGGATGTTTATGAGGATTATGACGGTGGGGATCGAGGAGCAGGCTTGGACTGAGCGAGAGGATAAACCCGAGGACCGCCATGTTTTAAGTTTATGAAAATATTTAAGACTTTTGTTAAACTTTAAATTTCAAAGCTATTGTTGCAACAACTTGTGAGACGTACAGTTTATTTCGTTTATCGAATTTTAAATGTTCACGTTCATTTAAGAAAATTTTTAATTTATCCACAAATTTTGAGTAGCAAAAGTACGGTACGTTACAGTTGGTATCAGAGACGTGTTCTTGTAAAGGGTTATGCCTACTGCCAGTCGCAAGAAGCTCACGAAGTCACACCTCAAGTCTGTAATTTTTAAGGTTTCAAATTTATGTTATGTAGTAAGCATTAAGTTCTGATTTCAGCATATTCATATTTTAAAGTTCAAGTACGTGCATCTTATGTTGTCTATGTCATGTTCATGCATGTTGGGTTTACTTGTTGGGTAAATTATTGGAACAGTATGCCTCCTAGACATGTGATCGACCGTGAAGCAAGGGATGAGGACAGAGAGCCTCGAGAGGAGAGAAGAGACGCACCTCCACCTCCACCTCCACCACCATATATGCAGGCACAGATGATTGCAGGAATGAGTCAGTTCTTTGCACAGTTTGCGGGTAACCAGGCTGCAGTGGACGCTGGGGCGAGGCCCAGGCTAGAGGCAGTATATGAGAGGTTCAGGAGGATGAACCCAAAGGAGTTTTCGGGTACCACTGACCCGATGATAGCTGAGGGATGGATTAAGACCATCGAGGTAATCTTTGATTTTATGGAACTGACCGATGCAGATAGGGTCAGGTGTGCCACGTTCCTTCTGACAGGGGACGCCAGACTATGGTGGGATAGTGCGTCCGTGGCAGTCAACTTGCAATTGTTACCTTGGAATGGTTTCAAGGAGGTGTTCTACTCCAAGTACTTCAGTGAGGAAGTACGCTACAGATTGACTAGGGAGTTCATGTCGCTGTGGCAGAGAGACAGCAACGTGGCAGACTTCGTCAGGAAGTTTGAGAGGGGGTGTCACTTTTTACCCCTGATAGCTAATGATCCCCAGAGTAAGCTGAGGCATTTCATGGATGGATTGCGGTCGATCTTGCGCCGTGATGTCCGAGTTGCTGGTCTTACTACTTATGCAGTCGCCGTATCTAGAGCATTGGCGGCAGAGCAGGATCAGAGGGATATCGTGTTAGACAGGCAGGGCAAGAGGCCCTATCAGGCACCACCGCAACACCAGCAGCAGCAGCATCAGAGACCCCAGTTTAAGAAACCGTATCAAGGGACGCCGGGGAAGAAGCCTTATCAGGGACCGCCAAGAGGCAAGGGTCCGATTCAGCAGCAGGGGGCGCCTCAGAAGCCCCAAAATTTCCCGATATGCCCTAACTGAAACTGCCAGCATCCGGGGCAGTGCTTATATGGGTCAGGCAAGTGTTTTAAATGTGGAGCTACTGACCACATGCTAAAAGTGTGCCCACAGTGGAAGCAGCCAACTCAGGGCAGAGTGTTCGTCATGCATGCACAGGAGGCGAACCCAGACACAACATTACTGACCGGTAAACTTTTCTACCTAAGATCAGTATAATTTTGCCTAGCATGTGGAATTTTATTTGGGATTATTATTGTGCTATTGATATTTTGAGTAACTTGGAATATTGATTTCTACTATGCTTGAGGTTAAATGTTAGTAATTTGGGATATAAGTTATGTTGTGCTAACGTCTCCCAGGAAATATTTTCATTAAGAGACTAGCTACCCAGGCCTTGATAGATTCAGGAGCCACCCATTCATTTATTTCGGAAACATTTGCTAGTCACTTGGATATCAAGAACATTGGACTCGACGTGAATTATTCAATGACAGTCCCATCAGGGGAAGAATTATCAGCTACTAGTGAGGTCGGAGACATTGATCTAGAACTACACGGCCACCTAGTGTATGCCGACTTGATCGTCTTACCAATGCCAGAGTTTGATATCATTCTGGGAATGGACTGGCTGACGAGGAACAGAGTATTGATCTATTTTCAGAAGAGATCAGTTTTGGCTAGACTGGTGGGCATGGAGCAGTTCCTGTTTGAACCAGCCAGATGGAGAAGTTTTCCTCGCATGATTTCTTGCATGCAGGCGCGAAGACTCATTTCCCAGGGGTGTCAGGCTTTCTTGGCCAGCATCATTTCAACACCTGGCATACCCACTCCGTCACTATCAGAGGTGCCAGTAGTCAGTGACTTCCCAGACGTCTTTCCTGACGATGTCACAGGTCTTCCACCAGAGAGAGGTGGAGTTTGCAATTGAGCTCATGCCATGCACAGCGCCGATCTCTAAGGCACCGTAACAATTAGCTCCAGCGGAAATGTTAGAACTCAAGCAACAGATTCAGGAGCTTCTCGACAAGGAATTTATCTGCAATAGTTTCTCACCGTGGGGCGCACCAGTACTTTCTGTAAAGAAGAAGGATGGGAGTATGAGACTGTGCATCGATTACCGAGAGTTGAACAAGGTAACGATAAAGAACAAGTACCCACTTCCTAGGATCGAAGACTTGTTTGATCAATTGCAAGGAGCCACGGTGTTCTCTAAGATAGATCTTCGATCAGGGTATCACCAACTGAAGGTGAAAGATGCAGATGTGCACAAGACATCCTTCAGGACCAGGTATGGACATTACGAGTTCCTAGTGATGCTATTCGGAGTGACGAACGCTCCAGCAATTTTCATGGACTTGATGAACCGAGTATTTCAACCATACTTAGACCAATTCGTCATAGTGTTCATTTACGATATTTTTATTTACTCGAAGAGTCATGAGCAGCACGGTCAGCACTTGAAGACAATTTTGCAGACCTTGCAGAGTCGCAAGTTATTTGCGAAATTTAGTAAGTGCGAGTTTTGGTTGGAGAATGTGGAGTTTTTGGGTCACATTATATCTAGCAATGGGATTGAAGTGGATCCAGCCAAGGTGGCAGCAGTTAGAGATTGGGTTGAATCGAAGAATGCATTATAAATCCACAGTTTTCTGGATTTAGCCGATTACTACCGTAAGTTTATTCAGGGGTTTTCGTCCATAGCAGTGCCACTCACTTCACTGACCAAGAAGAATGCTAAGTTCGTATAGAGTGGTGAGTGTCAGAAGAGCTTCGTTAATTTGAAGCAAGCTCTTATTTCAGCACCAATGTTAGCCATGCCAACAGGGCAAGGTGAATTTGTGCTATACACCGATGGAAGCTCGGGTTAGGCGCAGTTCTAATGCAATAGGGTCGGGTCATAGCCTATGCCTCAGGCAGTTGAAAGTGCACGAGAAGAACTACCAGACTCATGATCTTGAGCTAGCCGCTGTTGTCTTTGCGTTGAAGATTTGGAGACACTACTTGTATGGCGAGAAGTGTCAGATATTTACCGATCACAAGAGTTTCAAGTATTTCTTTCACGCAGAAGGAACTGAACATGAGACAGAGACGGTTGTTAGAGTTGGTGAAAGACTACGACTACGAGATTAGCTACCATCCGAGAAAGGCTAATGTTTTCGCAGATGCCTTGAGCAGGAAAGTGGCAGTTGTAGCACAGTTGTCAGTGCAGAGACCTCTTCAGTCTGAGATTCAGAGGTTTGATTTAGAAGTTTACCGCGATCCAAGGCTGTCTAATCTGACAGTCCAATCTTCCTTGCTAGACCGTATTTGTGCGGGCCAGCCTTTTCAGACGAGCAGTTGCAGAAGTGGAGGCTGAAGTATGAAGCCAAGGGTAGTGTAATCTACACAGTGTCAGATGGTATTGTGAGATACAGAGGTAGAATGTAGGTGCCTAGTGTTGATTCGATCAGAGAGGATATTCTGACAGACGCACACACATCTCAGTATTCTATTTACCCAGGAGGTACCAAGATGTACAAGGACCTACAGATTTTGTATTGGTGACCAGGGATGAAGAGAGACATCCGCAGATTTGTGTCTGAATGCCTCACTTGTCAGCAGGTGAAGGCAGAGCATCAGAGGCTAGCAGGATTGATTAAGCCACTCCCCATCCCAGAGTGGAAATGGGAGAATGTTACAATGGACTTTGTGGTTGGTTTGCCAAGGTCAGTCAGGGGATCCAATTCTATTTGGGTTATAGTGGATCGACTCACGAAGTCGGCACACTTCTTGCCAGTGAAGACGACTTTCTCCGTGACGCAGTATGCAGAGCTCTATATCAAGGAGATAGTTCGGTTGCATGGAATCCCAGTTTCTATTGTGTCCGACAGGGACCCAAGGTTTACATCGTCATTTTGAAAGAGCTTACATGCAGCCATGTTGACGAAATTACTTTTCAGTACAGCTTTTCACCCGCAGACAGATGGCCAGTCTGAGCGAGTGATTCAGATTTTGGAGGACTTATTGCGAGCCTGCATGATCGATTTCCAGGGGACTTGAATCAAATATATCTCTAGTGGAGTTTACCTACAACAACATTTTTCAATCATCTATAGGTATTGTAAGGTCCAAAAATTAAGACGATGTAATCCAACTGCATGCTAATCTAGGAAATATGAAAATAAGAAATTAATTGACTTTAATTGCTAATTAATTATGTGACATACATGTTTGTATGTTAAATGAGATTCTTATTGACATCATGCATAAAATTGTATTTTAATGAATATTCAAGTGACGATCGAGGAACAGGGACCGAAGGCTGAAAAACGAAAAATGTTTTTATTAAATAATTATTTTAATTATTGAATTATGGTCGAGGCTTTTTAGTATTTTTTAAAATAAAGGGGTTTTGAGATAATTTTATACGCTGAGACGTAAATTTTATCGGTATGGGTTTTTCAACTAAAATACGAGCTTCTTGGCAACCCGGCTAATAAATTCACATATTTAATTAAAGGAAAACTTTGTTAACATTTTAATTATATCCTAATTAAACTAATGGGCCTAATTTAATGGCTTAATAGGCCTAAGGCCTAGTTAGTAACTAATTAGTATATATTATGTATTAAACCCTACAATCCACACCATAAAGAATCGGCCACCTCTTCCAAAAATCTGAAACTCTCCCCACCAGCAATACATACGCACACACGTCACTTTGTGGAGGAAAGGTTCGGTTCCTTTGAAGGAAAAAAAAATTCAAGCCAAGGTTTGCGTCTCGTTCTTTGTCGTCAACGTTTATTCGAGCGTATATTACGCAAAAGCACGCCATACATCTCCTTTTCTCGTCTATCACATCATATTACTCTTTAAATTATATTTGAATGAAAAGCATGAGGTTTTTATGAATATTTTCGAAATATTGCATGTACACGAGGTAAACTTATGGTTTTATATCCAGAATTCATGTTTAATATATGTTTGAGGGGCTGCCATGATTAGGGTAAGAACAAGTAAGGCTTATACATGTTTTAGAGTCCCACACACCACCCAACACTCGGCTGGAACAAAACAAAAGAAAGAGAAACAAGAATAAGCAGCAACCGTGCAATCTACTGTCATGGGGGGGGGGGGGGGAAGGTGATCGGGCTGCATGTTTTAGGGTGAGGCGGGACCTTGGCTGGGGCCAGGGCTCGGCCAAGGGCTGTCATGGGTAAGGGCTAGAGTCCTAGAAAAGCTATGACTCGAGTTAGGGGCTGGGGAAGAGTCCTAGCCATGCTAGGACTCCACCCGAGAACCCTGCACAGATTGGTGCAGGGTTTGCGCTGCTTCCAGGCGTTGGGGGCTTGGTCTGGGGTTCAAGGGATGGGTCGAGGCGATGCACTAGATTCCTAGGAGGGTGCACGAGGGGTGGTGCAAGGGCTGGGCTCGTTGGTTCAAGGGATGGGGAGCAAAACATAGAGTCCTACACCACTAGGACTCTCGGCCAGGATAGGTGGGTCTTGGGGTGGCTCGTTTTTGTTGTTGGGGCTGGGTTCTTAGTTTTCTAAGGGTCCAGTAGGATAGTGTAAGATGTGGGTCAAGTTTTGGGTCGACATGGTTCGGGGGTAACTCGTGAAAATCGAAAGTTGGCTTGGGGTCGAAGTTTAGGTGTCAAAATAGGGTTTTAAACTAATGGAAAGTGGAAAACGGCTCACGGGGGCGAGCCATGGTCCATAAGGGCTAAAATAATATAAAAAGACTAAATTAGGAATTTAGGAATTTTATATTAAAGTTTGTGATTTTTCGGGATTAAAACACCGTCAAAACAGTTAATTAAAGATAAATGAAAAAGTCTAATATTAAGCTAAATAAAATTATGGAAAATTCATGTAAGCTTAAATAATTATTTGGGATATGTTAGAGTCAGGAAATCAAGAAAAAAGTCAAAATTGAAAAATGTTGAGTCCAGGGGTAAAACGGTCTTTTAACACCTAAAAATTTGTAAACGTCGTGGCAGTGCCCTAAATGCTATTTTTATGATATTATGATTATTTCTAAATGTTTATGAAATGTTCATGATTAAATATTGATTTTTAAATGTCTAAGGGATTTTTATGATTTAAGGAAGGCATTTAAAAGACATGTTGCATGCTTGGTTTCAAAAATAAAATGTTATGTTATGCATAATTTTTATAAAGTGATGAGAATGTAAATGTTGAAGGAAGTGAAGTGATTGTGACTAATTCGTTAATTTTGGCGACGTCGTGAGGGTTATGGTCCCAGTGGGAACCCGACGATCGTGTTTCCATCATTACGAATATGTGGTAACGGTAAGAATGAGAATATCGTGAGGGGAAAAGGCCCTAGAGGGAGCCCATTTATGGGAAAAAACTCCCGAGGGAGCCCCGACGATCATATTTCTATTAGAAAAATGATAGGCCAGGACCGACTTGACCGGTTAGAGTGTTGCTGGTGTCCCTCGCCGCCCAGTACTGTCGTTACACGTAGATGGATCCATCGATTTATGATCATGATCAGGAAAGTCACAATTAACGATCTGAATTCAACAAAGGAAACGTAAAAGGAAAAAGAAAATGTTTACGATCATGTTAAAATATTTTTATGCCATGATAAGGAAAAAGATTAAGGTTATTTATGCATTTAATGAAATGTTATTTTTACCTAAAAGTATTTTCACTGTTGTATGTGGTTTTATATATATTATTTGCTATAAAGATTATGGTGTGTTGAGTCTTTAGACTCACTAGGTGTGATGGATGCAGGTGAGGTTGAGGGAGGTCTTGACGAATGATTTGACTGGACTGAAGGCGCACACAACCCGATGACCATCGCTACTATTTTCCGCATTATGTTTTACGATTACTGATTTAAGTTAAAGATTTTTTGAAATTATTTATTTATATTTTGAGAGATTTTTGAGAGGTTTAGTATGGGCTCTACTTTTCAAATTATTGCTTTTTAGGTTTGGTAAACCGAAAACGATTTCAGTTTTATGACTATTTCACTAGATTTTTTAAATGCTAGTTGGTTGATGATTTATTTTAAGGGGCAAAATATTTTATAAAAATATTTTAGGTGAAAGCCGAAAATTTTAGAGAAAATTTTTTTTTCCTAGTACTTTTAAAGCAATAAAATGGGCAGACGTTTCAGGTATGGCTCCCTACGAGGCGTTGTATGGAAGAAAGTGCAGATCGCCGATTCATTGGGATGAAGTCGGTGAAAGAGCAGAACTTGGTCCGGAGATAGTTCAGCAGAATGCAGATGTGGTGGTCAAGATTCGAGACAGAATGAAGACTGCCCAGAGTCGTCAAAAGAGCTATGCCGATAAGAGGAGAAGAGATCTCGAGTTTGCCGTAGGTGATCACGTTTTTATAAAGATAGCGCCCATGAAGGGTGTTATGAGATTTGGGAAAAGAGGCAAGCTGAGTCCGAGGTTTATTGGACCTTTCGAGATTCTTGACATAGTTGGGACACTAGCTTATCGTGTTGCCCTTTCCGCCGAATCTGGCCGGGTACACAATGTGTTCCACGTCTCAATGCTGAGGAAGTATTTAGCTAACCCTTCGAATGTTCTGAGTTATGAGCCGTTTCAACTTGCTCCAAATCTGTCATATGAGGAAATACCCGTCCAAATCATAGACAGACAGGAGCCGACATTTCGGAACAAAGTGACCAAGTTGGTCAAAGTCCGATGGCTAAACCAATCCGTGGAAGAAGCCACTTGGGAGTCAGAAGCGGACATGAGGACTCGCTACCCTGAGATGTTTGGTAAGATTTAATTTCGAGGACGAAATTTATATAAGTGGGGGAGGAACTGTAGTGCCTAAATTCAGTACACATAAAACCCATGTATTTTGTTGCGTGTTTTCTTGATTGCTCGCAAGCGCACGACGTCAAGTTATATTAAAATATATTTTCGAGTACAAGTGTCGATCCCACGAGGAATGTATATATAAATGTATATTAGTACTTGTGATTAAAATAGTCTTGACTTAGAAAAATCAATTTAAGGATTTGATTTTATGAATGACTAAATTGAAAATGGATTTAAAAATAAAAAATATAGATATATATAACACCAAATTTTAGCAAATAATTTTAGCAAATAACAATGAGATAAAAGATCTAGAGCTCCGATTTCACGCAACTCTCCACCATGTGTAATTCTTATTAGCTTTGTTATAAAAGTCATTTTTATTCATAAGCAAAAAAATCCTATTATTATCTACTCCCTCTTCCAAGTAATAAGTAGATATTTGTTATCTAAAAATGAATTGTGACATTCTCATCAACAATTTACAATTAAATAACACAACAAGCACTAGATTCTCTATAGACTTCGATAGCATTATAGGCCTTCCGAACTCTATAAATACCATTGATGTATTTGATCTTTTTCTTGTTTATAATTTCCTCTTCCGAGTGATAAATTGTAAACATATAAATCATTCAAAATATGGCCAATAAATTGAAAGCATTAAGATTAGAATAATACAAATGAACAATATGAAGAACTTAAATAACTTAGTTCATAGATTCCAACACATGGTTTCTAGTTTTGTTCCATCATTCCTCTAGAATTAAAATTAGTTCATAATAACACAATCAAAACAACAAAACATGATTTTTAAATAAGACATAACAAATGAAAAACAAAGGAAAGAAGAACTTAGAACAAGAGTTTGAAGAGGTGATTCCGTTCCCGGAGTTGTACAAAAGATTTCTTTCAAACTTGATGAACATTGGATCTTCAATCTTCAACTATAGCCTCCACTCTTTCCTTTGGTTCCCCAATGCCCTAGATAGAAGCAAATGATATCTTTTTATAGTCCAGACAAGCTAGAAGTCGTAGCACACAAATTTCTAAAACTTCCACGCGCAGCACACAAAGTTACAGAATTTCCGGATTCTGCTTTTCGAAGACCGCGGGTGCGGTACATGAATAAGGGCGGGTGCGCTGCGGCTACTGTATTTTTTTTTTTTTATCTTTTTGCACTTTCCAATTCAACACTTTTAATACTTCACACTCTTATTCTATACTTCCAAACTATAACAACAAAAATAACAACAAACCAAATAAACTGCTCAAGAATCAAATAATTCTAAGTTAAAAACAAGTAATAAAAGTGAAATAAATTACACTTATCACATTTATTTAATTGTTAAAGCATTTATTTAATTTTAAAACGAGTCGTAGTAGTGCATGATTTATTTAAATGCAGTATTTTAAATTAATTATGTCTACGTGATGCACGTTAAATTTTTTTTTCTAGTTTCATGTTTCAGGCGATTATTCGAGGCGGGATCGAGGAAAAGACCGGTGACGATTCTTGGCAAGTTAAAATGCGGCATTTTATTTTAAAAGCTAGGAAGAGGTATTTCAAATAATTTATTCAGTTTAGCATTTTAAAGCTTAAATTATTTAATTGAGTGATTTTAAGAATTGTAAAACTTTTAAAGTTTAGCAAGTGTGCGTTTTATTTTAAATTAGGGACTTGGCTGGTAGTGAGGATTAACTTTTTTAACTAGCCTTTTTATTAGCATTTTTAATTAGTATTTTTAATTATGTAATTAAGCCATTTAATTCCCTAATTTACTAATCACACACATACACACACTTTTACACAGACTAAAAAGCGCCTAAACACACACTCACTTCACTATTCAGATTTTTTTTTTATATTTTTGAGAGCAAAAGCCTAGGGTTTCAAAAGAAAGAGCAGCCACCCCCTCTCCCATTGTTTTCCAGCAAGTTTTCGAAAGTTTTGTTGAAATAAAATCGTTGCACGTTCGTCCCGGATCGTCTCTCGCATCCTTCCCGCATCGGAGTCGTCGTTTCGGTATTTTAAATATCAAAGGCACGTATATTCTGTTATTTCTGCATCGATCTCATCATATTATGTGTTGTGTTATTTTTATGCGTAAAAATTTATGTGTGGCGTTCTTCGTTTGAGCAGAAAATGGTTTGGATTAGTTTTGAAATAATTTTTAGATCTGAAAACTCGTTTTTACTGTTTTTTTAAATACTGCGACTTTTCGGTTGTGATTCTGAGAAAACTTTCAATACGAAAATTGTAGAACTTTTCAATACCTTCAATTTGACAGTAAAGACTAAATATTTGGATAAAAATTGAGTGAGTTATGACGTTTTTTGTGGGACTGCTCAAACTACGTTTTCAGAAAATATGTATTTTTGTGTTCTTGGGATTTTATTGTTGCAGGCTTCGTTGGGGATCGACGGGTGATCGTTGTTGCGTCTTGGTATGCTTAGTATGATGTTGGGTTATTATTTGATATGTCTTTTAGTGTCGATAGGCACTCGAGTACATTAGAAGTCGTAGGAAACGATTTGGTGTCAATTGCCACGTTTTTGAATTGTATGTGTCGTAGGGTGAACGTCTTGCTTTGGTGGTTGTACGAATTTGGTTTGATGTTATGGCACACTAGGATGGGTCTCAAGGTGTCGGTTCATGGTCCGTATGATCGAGTTTAGAATGTTAAGCATCACTTGTTCAGAATTTTCGTGAGTTTGCGTCCAACGAGGGTACACGGACCCGGACACGGACCCTGGCACGGCGTCCGTGTCTTCGTTTCTTCTTGACTATCCTTTTTGCGTGCTGACACGGACCACCACACGGACTAGGGCACGGGGTCCATGCCTTTGTTCTCTTTTCGGTGTTAACTTTGCGAGGCCACACGGACCCCTACCCGGACCCTAGCATGGGGTCCGTGCCCTTCATTCTTCTCGGTAAGTCTTGTGCGAACCTACACGGACCCTTAGACAGACCTAGGCACGAGGTCCGTTTACCACCTATTTTGGGAAAATTTTATTATGTCCTTTGGAGTTTCATGTCTGGGTTTAGCACGATGATTTAAATGAGGTCAAGTCACGATTGTTTTAGAATGTCATTAAGTTATTTATTGAATTCGGGTTGAGCACGAATACCTACGTCTAGGTTATGCAAGTTAAGCATGAGAATTCATGTTAGTATGTGCAGCAACGTCCCCAATCAAAGTCCAACGAATCCCTCAACGCCAAGTAAGTATGTTTGACGTGCAAGAAAATATTTTCAAGTTTTGAGGTATGCTAAATGTCTTGTGACCAATTTATGTATGAGGTTGGAAAGCGTTAAATCATGAACAGGGACCAACCCTCCCCGTTAAATTATGAACGGGTTTAGATCAGGATTGGAAAACGTTAAATTATGATCGGGGACCAATCCGCTCGTTAAATCATGAACATGGATCTCATGTATGTGCCAGTGGATATGTCCCTGTCATCCCAGTACCGTGGTTTAGTCTGATCAGGCGATTATGTTATGGGTCACTTGCTTTGAAACATGCCTCTACGCAAAATGATGAAGTTATGTATGTTCAAGTATGTTCAAGTATGCAAGCATGTTTAAGAAAAGTTTATGGCACGTCTAAGTATGCATGCCCATATGTTCAGGTTTTGTCATGCAAGTTCAATTTTAAAGTATATATGTCCTATTTTAAAGTTGCATGTGATCTTATTATGTAGTACTTGCTACTTCCAGTTTATACGTGTTGAGTCTTTAGACTCACTAGACTTGATCGATGAAGGGTGAGAATGTTTATGAGGATTCTGACGGTGGGGATCGAGGAGCAGGCTTGGACTGAGCGAGAGGCTAAACCCGAGAACCGCCATGTTTTAAGTTTATGAAAATATTTAGGACTTTTGTCAAACTTTAAATTTCAAAGCTATTGTTGCAAAAACTTGTAAGACGTACATTTTATTTCGTATATCGAATTTTGAATGTTCACGTTCATTTAAGAATAATACTAAAGATGAAAGGCATGTGCAAAGTGAATATGAAAACGACAGTCAAGAGAGGTGAATACTTGTGATTTAATGTTAACGTCTTTTGTAAGATCAAGTTTACTGTTAAATTCCTTATTTAATTTCTTAGTTTTCTCGCTTACCGGAAAAGTTATAACTAACAACCGAATCGAGATCAACGTGGCATGAGCGTAGAAGTCAGAGTCTTTAAAACTTTGGCACGATTCCGTCTTTGACACTCCCGCAAATTTTGGTGATAAACAACTATACTTTAAAAAATGTAAATCACAACTTTAATAGTATGTGTATGTCCATATGGATCCATCTTTGTATTTCTAGTTAAAAATTGTTTAATCTAATCATTAATAATGATTGATTTTAGATATATTCATTTTATTTAAAATTCATCAATTTCTTACGGGATGGTGAAGACTTAAAAGATTATATTGTCAAAGTTTAATTGGAATGGTTTTGAATCTTAAGATTTCCATAGCAAGATATTGATGATCTTGTTTATACAATGAACTTGTATCTTACATATAATTTTAATTGCTATGTATTATTTTGTTTTTCATTCAAAAAAATATAATTTGAGTAGATTCAAAATGCTTGCTCCAGCCATTGGGAACGATGCTGTTCCGGCGCCTACGGCTTGGCTGATGGTGTCTGAGCACACTCCTTTGCACAAGATATAAAACAGGTGAGCGGTTTATACAAGGTGCAGCCTTTGCGTACGATGCAATCTAGATAGCAGTCACTAGCATTAATAGGTCCACCTCTGCCATTAATTTCAGTAGCACTTGCGGCAGTGGCCATGATTTAGAGAAGAACCATAGCAATTGATGCAAACTCAAGCTTCATCCCATTTCTCTCCATTTTCCGTTTTACTAGTAATACTGCTAGCTTGAATTTCAATGATGTAGAGTGAATTTCCAAGGCAATAGATATGTATATAATGACGGACATTCATTTATTGTAAAGTAAAAGTAAATGCATGTAATTTGTAGAGTGAATTTCCAAGGCAATATATATGTATCTAATGACGGGCTTTAATTTACTGTAAAGTAAAAATAAATGCATGTAATTTTTTGTAGATTTGATTTGGTCACTTTGTTACACTAGATGATATTATTTAATAAATTTATTTTAAAATTTTTACTAAGTTTAATGTCAAAGTTTAAAATGTATTTTACAATTCTTTAGTTTTTTTAAATTTTTTTTTGGAAATTTATTTCTTACAACTTTAGGATAAATTTTATTTATAATCGAAGAGAGAGGAAAAACAAAGCAAGATGGTCCAATTATTTAGAAATTGAGAGAAACTAAAATTAATGAGATCAACAGAGAGTAAAAGATAATTTCAAACAAAAATATTAAAAAAATGTAGTTGATTTTGGATAAAATTTAAACGATAAAATATTTGCAATAGATATCATAAGATATTGTGATATTGCTTTTTAGAAAATATTTTATTAAATTTCGGCATTTTGTTTCATTATTACACAAAAAATTTAATGAGATAATCTCATTTATCAATTTGTGAGAGATCGTTAACTTGACTAAATTTATGAAAAATATTATTTTTATAAAAAATTTATTATTTTTCATGGTAAATATGGGTCGGGTCAAACCGTTCCATAGATATAGACTCCTCAGACGATTTCACGGGAGACCAACTCTTAATTAAATGACAAAATATTTTTTCCATTAACTAATTTTGTTATGATTTTTAGTCAATTAACTCATCAAACTTTGGTGTTGGTGTACTAAAATTTAATTTTCAATTGGATAACTTTTGATGTACCCCTGATACACGTTAGCATTTTTTGGCTCTACCTCACAATTTTTCAGTATCACGTTAACATTTATCAATATCATGTGAGAATTAGTGTATCAGGTTCGTACTCCAACAAAATAAGAATTAAAGGAAAAATCAAATAAAAAATCAAAACTACAGCAATAAAATCAAATTTTTAACACTTAGTGACCCATAACCTAAAATAAGATAAGTTAGAAAAAAAATAAGCAAAAATTTTCAATGCACGTCATCTTTATATCTTAAATTTCGAATATTTTTTTAAAATTATAATTATCATAATGTTATTTTTTAGGCAATATTCTTTAAATTTTTTGGCTTCTTGTTTTTGATAATTATTATTAGAAAGAAATAATATTCAATGCATGTTATCTCACATGAAATTTTGAATAAGCGAAGTTAATGTCCTAATTCCTGCCGTAAGATCATTACCAAAGATCATAAACAATATATTCTATCTGTTTGCACAATATTTTGAGGAATGAGTCTCATATGAGACCGTCTCACGGATCTTAATCGGTGAGACGGGTCAACCCTACCCATATTCACAGTAAAAAGTAATACTCTTAGCATAAAAAGTAATATTTTTTCGTACATGACCGAAATAAGAGATCCGTCTCACAAATAAGACCCGTGAGACCGTCTCACACAAGTTTTTGTCATATTTTGAGTTGTAGATATGTCAGATGTTAAAGCTCCATTTTGTGTGAAATAAATTCTAAAAATAAAGCTATTGTGAATCTCTAATTTGATCGCAAGTTCTAATCTCCTAAGCTAATATGTAACAAAATAAAAGATTTTATGGAAAAACACTGGAAATCTCTAACATGATTCTGAATTTACCAAACGGTAGGAATTCATCAAATATTATAAATAATACTAAAAATGAAGGGCATGTGCAAAGTGAAGATGAAAACGACAGTCAAGAGAGGTGAATACTTATGATTTAATATTAACTTCTTTTGAAAGATCAAGTTTACTGTTAAATTCCTCATTTAATTTCTTAGTTTTGTCGCTTACCGGAAAAGTTATATCTAACAACCGAATCGAGAACAACGTGGCTTGAGCGTAGAAGTCAGAGTCTTTAAAACTTTGGCACGATTCCGTCTCTGACACTCCCGCAAATTTTGGTGATAAAAAACTATACTTTAAAAAAATGTAAATCACAACTTTAATAGTATGTGTATGTCCATATGGATCCATCTTTGTATTTTTAGTTAAAAATTGTTTAATCTAATCATTAATAATGATTGATTTTAGATATATTCATTTTTGTTTAAAATTCATCAATTTCTTACGGGATGGTGAAGATTTAAAAGATTATATTGCCACAGTTTAATTGGAATGGTTTTGAATCTTAAGATTTCCATAGCAAGATATTGATGATCTTGTTTATACAATGAACTTGTATCTTACATCTAATTTTAATTGCTATGTATTATTTTGTTTTTCATTCAAAAAAATATAATTTGAGTAGATTCAAAATGCTGGCTCCAGCCATTGGGAACGATGCGGTTCCGACGCCGACGGCTTGGCTGGTGGTGTCTGAGCACACTCCTTTGCACAAGATATAAAACAAGTGAGCGGTTTATATAATGTGGGGACCCGGACGCTAATCATACTCTTAATCATCATTAGGACAATTTAATCAATTATAATAAACAGGGTCTAATTTTTTTTTTTAAAATGCGGAATGTAATGAGATTCAATCTAATATACATATCGGTATTAAAGTACAAGTCTTGTACTATATATACAATCATTCAAAGTAAGGTTTAACAATTAAATGTCAAGTGTCTAAACCCTATCTCTAATCCAAGTCCGTAGTCTCCACTCTAATCACGATCTATCTTCATCTCCTCGACCCTGAATCTGTCCCACCTGTTGTCCTGCACACATACAAACACGACAACAGTCGGATAACTCCGTTGAGATAAATATCCCAGTATAAATCAACGAAGCATGCAATCATATAAACAATGTAAAAGCATGTAACATATATCAGTAACATGTATAAAAATCAGAAACATGATCAATATAAAATCATTAATCAAACTCGTGACTCTACGTCTCAGACTAGACTCAATCCTAGTCTAGGGATCCCGGTTTTCAGACGTTGGTATTCATATATCGAACATCAGTAATAGAAGAAACTCCAATTCTATCCACTTCGATATAACCAAACATCTGGTATCTTGATCTATCCGTCAGACTGTGGCGCTATCGCCAATTCACTATCTTGTGACAATGTGCAATGTGCCAGTGACGATTCCATCACTATCAGCACTTATGTCACAATATGACTCGTCTAATACTCATCTAATACATGCTTCTATAAATCAATAGAACAAGCATATCAATTCAAATCAATATAAACAATAACAATAAGTATGTGATTTAGGGAAACTCAAGTATATCCTACTCGAGTCGTTCTCCCAGTACCACATTGACTTATACCTTTCTTTTATTGCAGTTCTGACGACGTTCCTGTCTGGAATTCAAAGTCTGTAAATCCCTCAATCTGGCAATGAAACTATCAATAATATCATATCAATATACTGCTCAAATCAATACCAATCTGATCAATTTGGATTCAATTCAAAATCAATGGCATAACGGAACGATCTCGACATCCCCGTCAATACCACATCAACATATATCAATTACAATCTATAACCCATATCCAATACAATCTGTAATCAATCCATAATCCAAATCTGTCCCATATTAATCTATATATTCTGAAAAATCATAACAACTCCATAATCAATCTATTTCTAAATCTGACTTCGATTCTACGATGTCTAGCATGCCAAGAACATCATATATGAAGTGTATTCGATTCCAGCAATATTATAATTTCAAAACATGTCTAAACATAATAAAACTTACTTCCAGTTGTAGCCTGCATTGATAGAAACACAATACTGAAGTCGGATTCAAAATCATACGGGCAGATCGAAATCTAAAGGCGTAAGAATTCTTCAATTCTTTCTCGTGCTTCCTTTCCTCATTTCTTCTTTCTGATTTCTGAGGAATGGAATTGTGTATATATATATATATATATATATATATGTATATATACACACACACAATTCCATTATATATATATATATATATATATATATATATATATATATATATATATATCGTGCATGCCAAGCCAAGTGGCTTATCTTTCAAACTGCACGTTTCACGCTCGAGCGGACATAGTTCCGCGCGGGCATGGAACTCACGGCCCTCGCATTTCCTACAGTCGCGCTCGGGCGGATATAACTTACCGCCCAGGCGCAAGGTGTTCGAGTTTCTTACCCTATTCAATGGCGCTCGGGTGGTCAAAGACTTCCGCTCGGGCGCAACACTTTCGGCCCAAACTTTATGCATTTCATATACTTTGTCCAATTTGGTCTCGAAATGGCCCGGCTATAATTATATAAGTTCATAATCAATAATCTCATATTAACAGAATCAAAATCTCGGGACATTACATACAAGGTGCAGCCTTTGCATACGATGCAATCTAGATAGCAGTCACTAGCATTAATAGGTCCACCTCTGCCATTAATTTCAGTAGCACTTGCAGCAGTGGCCATGAATAAGAGAAGCACCATAGCAATAGATGCAAACTCAAGCTTCATCCCATTTCCTACAGTTGCGCTCGGGCAGATATAAGTTACCACCCGGGCGCAAGGTGTTCGGGTTTCTTACCCTATTCAATGGCGCTCGGGCAGTCAAAGACTTCCGCCCGAGCGTTTTATGCATTCCATATACTTTGTCCAATTCGGTCTCGAAATGGCCCGGCTATAATTATATAAGTTCATAATCAATAATCTCAGATTAACAGAATCAAAATTTCGGGCATTACATACAAGGTGCAGCCTTTGCGTACGATGCAATCTAGATAGCAGTCACTAGCATTAATAGGTCCACCTCTGCCATTAATTTCAGTAGCACTTGCAGCAGTGGCCATGAATAAGAGAAGCACCATAGCAATAGATGCAAACTCAAGCTTCATCCCATTTCTCTCCATTTTCCGTTTTACTGGTAATACTGATTGAAACGTCTGTCCTTTTTATTGCTTTAAAAGTACTAGAAATTTTTTTTTAAAACACTCCATTTTCGGCCATATTCATAAACCTCATGAAAATATTTTAATAAAATATTTTTCCCTCTCAACCAACTAGCATTTTAAAAATCAAGTACATTAATCATAAAATGAAATCGTCAACTGCTTTACCAACCCTAAAAAAACAATAAGTTTAAAAAGTATAGCCCATACTAAACCTCTCAAAAACCTCCCAAAAAGCATAAATAAATAGTCTAAAAAATCTTTAACATAAATCATAAGTCAGAAATCATAATGCGGAAAAAGTAGAAGCGCTGGTCCTCGGGTTGTGTGCGCCACCAGTCCAGTCAAATCATCTGTCAAGACCTCCCTCAACCTCACCTGTATCCATCACACCTAGTGAGTCTAAAGACTCAACACACCATAATCTTGATAACAAGTAATACGTAATACAGTTAACATATAACGATGAAAAATACTTGTACTTAAAATATCGTTTTCGTGAAGATGCAAAAACTTCAAACATGACCATTTTCATAAATATTTTCATGATGCATAAACTTTAAATAGAAACATTTTCATAATGATGCATCAACTTTAAGCATAAACAATTTCATGACAAGCAAACATGAATTTCCTTTTTCCTCAACATGACATGACATAAAACATTTAACATGATCATGAACATTTTCCTTTTCCTTTTCTTTTTCCTTTGTTGAATTCAGATCGTTAATTGTGACTTTCCTCAAACCTCAAAAGTCGATGGATCCATCTACATGTAACCACAGTACTGGGCGGCGGGGGACACCAGCAACACTCTCACCGGTCAACTGGGCCCTGGCCTATCATGATCGAATAGAAATATGATCGTCGGGGCTCCCTCTGGGGCCTTCTCTCATAAATGGGCTCCCTCTGGGGCCTTCTCCCCTCACGATATTCCCATTCTTACCTCAAACCTCATATCCTCATAACCTCATATTCGTAATAATGGAAACACGATCGTCGGGCTTCCACTGGGACCATCACGCTCACGACATCGCCATAATTACCGAATTAGTCACAATCACTGTAGTGACCCGTTCCAGAATCACCTACTAATCAAGAACTAAGCATGCAACTTAACTTAATTAATAACAATCAGAGATAATAGCGGAAAAGGTCAACAAATGATAGTTATACAACCCCATCGAAAATCCATAACAACTCAGAATGAAAAGAAAGTATACAGTACAACCATATCGAATCAAAGAGTACTGAATAAATAACTCCACCGGCTACTCAACGTCCTCCTCCTCCTCCTGAGCCATCCAACCTGAGGCCTGCCCCGTGGGAATGGGGTGTCCAAGATAAACAAAACCGAGGACGTGAGCGATAAGAACGCCCAGTACAAAAGCATGAGTATACAAGCCTATATGAAATGCACATGCTATGATATGATACCAGGGTAGTCAAGAAACAGGAGTAACAAAGGATCTCAAAATGCTCAGTCTAGAGGCGCCAAGTGGATAGTGCCGCGCGGTACTCCTCTGGGTCACTGCATCCACTACAAGATCAGACGTGGACCTAAAATGTCCCGGATCACCGAAGCCCAACCGACCCGTCGGCCACTGTGTACTCTCGGTGTCCATGCGTCCACAAGATAGGGCTGAGCGGCCCCACAAGATATAGCTTATCTCGAAAGAGATACAGCTCAACAGTAAAGGCTATCTCGAAGGAGATACGGCTCAACATGAAATGCAACATGCAGTAATAAACGTGACATAATAGCATGCATCATATGACATATATCAATGCACCACATAATCATGCAACACATATAAGAATGTATACTCGACCAGGATATCTCGGATAGTACTTTCGTACCTCAAACCAGCAGATCCTAACAATCAGTCCTAGACTCACGCCTGCGTCCGCAGTCAGCCCACTGGTGCCGCTAGCTCCAAACTAGAGCACAGCTCCGCTACAACACTAGTAGCTCCCCGCTAGTGCCCGAACCTCGGAAAAAGACTAGAACCTATCAGAAACGACTGAAATGCTCTGGAACACTCTGAAATGGCGAGTCACAAATGAAGCCTCGCGCCTCTATTTATAGCCAATGTTCGGACGCTCCGATCCACTTCGGAAGCTCCGATCTGGTACACTTCGGACGATCCGAACCCACTTCGGACGATCCGAACCCTGCATGTCTTCCACGAGTACAGCCACCTGTCCCGGACGATCCGAGTCTTGATCGGACGATCCGAACCCTTCCACGTGTCCAGACACCTGGCTCGTACGATCCGAACCCTGATCGGACGATCCGAACCCTTCCACGTGTCCAGAACCCTTCCACGTGTCCAGCCACCTGTCTCGGACGGTCCGAACTCACTTCGGATGATCCGAACCTTCTTCGGACGATCCGAACCTGGTTCGGTCTTTCCGATCCCACCGAAATATAATTAATCCAATAATTAACTCAAATTAGGAATCGGGTTACTACATTCTCCCCCCCTTAAAAAGATTTCGTCCTCGAAATCAGGCTTAGAGGATGAACAAAACGAAATAACAACATCGTTATTACATCTCAATGGTTGTTGAATACAACTAATATTTCGATTACAACTGAAAACACAAACATATACAAAGCATAACTCAAAAGAGCTCTGGATGCTCCGAACGCATACGACTCTCTAGCTCCCAAGTGGCTTCTTCAGTGCCTCTGCGCTGCCACTGAACTAAGACAAGAGGAATGATCTTATTCCGCAATACCTTGTCTTTGCGGTCGAGAATCCGCACTGGTCGTTCCACGTAAGACAAATCCGTATTTAGTTGAACTTCAGATGGATGCAAGATGTGAGACTCATCTGCTACATATCGTCTCAACAAAGATACGTGGAACACATCGTGAATACTTGATAGGTATGGCGGCAATGCAAGTCTGTAAGCCAAATCTCCCACGCTTTCCAATATTTCAAATGGACCAATAAATCTCGGAGACAGCTTACCCTTGAGACCAAATCTCAAAATCCTGCGAAAAGGCGAAACTCGAAGAAACACTTTCTCACCTGGCTGAAAATAAAGAGGTCGCCGCTTGGTGTTCGCATAACTAGCCTGTCGATCCTGAGCGATCTTAATCCGTTTCTTGATTACTGCAACCTTATCAATAGCCTGCTGGACTAACTCCGGTCCCTCAACATGTCGTTCCCCAACTTCATCCCAAAATAATGGAGTACGACAACGTCGCCCATACAACGCCTCAAATGGTGCCATACCAATACTACGATGATAGCTGTTGTTGTACGCGAACTCAATCAAAGGCAAATGATCCTGCCAAGCGGTTCCGAAATCCATAACACAAGCTCGCATCATATCCTCAAGTGTACGGATAGTCCTCTCTGTCTGACCGTCGGTCTCTGGATGATAAGCCGTACTTAAACTTAATGAAGTACCCAATGCCGACTGGAAACTACCCCAAAATCGTGAGGTAAAACGAGGATCTCTATCACTAACAATACTGACAGGCACTCCATGCAAACGTAAAATCTCTTGAATATACAAGCGAGCCATACGATCGAAAGTGAAATCACGGTTATATGGCAGAAAATGAGCAGACTTGGTGAGTCGATCCACCACTACCCAAATAGCATCACTATTCCTCGAAGACAATGGTAAGTGAGTAATGAAGTCCATCGCAATATGCTCCCACTTCCATTCAGGAATAGGTAAGTTCAGCAATAATCCTCCCGGTCGACGGTGCTCTGCCTTAACCTGCTGACAAACAAGACACTTGGAAACAAACTGATAAACACTGCGCTTCATCCCTTTCCACCAAAATCGTGTCCTCAAATCTTTATACATCTTGTTGCTTCCCGGATGGACACTCAACTTGCTTCGATGAGCCTGAGCCAAGATCTCTTCCCTTAAAGTATCATCCTCTGGTACCACAACTCGATTAGACAAACACAGAAGACCATTAGACTGATAATGGAAATTGCTATCTCCACCAGCCAATCGAGCTAATCTCTGAGTCTTGAGATCAGACATCTGAGCATCTCGAATCCGAGTGAACAAAGCTGGCTCAGATAGAATGGTAGCAACACGAATGCTCTCCATACCTTTCCGATGTTTGAAATTAAACTCCAACGAACAACAATCCTGGATAGTACTAATCATAGCACTGGTCTGAAGTGCAGAGACTCTCACCTTGCGACTAAGAGCATCGGCTGTGAGATTCGCAGAGCCTGGATGGTATTTGATCTCGCAGTCATAATCTTTAAGTAGATCCATCCAACGACGTTGTCTCATGTTCAACTCAGCCTGAGTGAACAGATACTTCAGACTCTTATGATCAGTAAAAATTTCAAACTTAACCCCGTACAAGTAATGACGCCAGATTTTTAGCGCAAACACAATAGCAGCTAGTTCTAGATCATGGATAGGATACTTTTCCTCGTGAGGTTTCAACTGCCTGGATGCGTAAGCGATCACATTATCATTCTGCGTCAACACACACCCTAAGCCTTGAAAAGAGGCATCGGTGTAAACACTGAAACCATCGGATCCTGACGGTAACGCCAAAACAGGTGCAGAAGTCAGAAGTCGACGAAGCTCTCTGAAACTATCTTCGCACTCAGATGACCACTCAAATGGAACATCCTTCCGAGTAAGTTGCGTCAATGGTCTAGCTACCTGAGAGAAATTCACGATGAAGCGACGATAATACCCTGCCAGACCTAGAAAACTGCGGATCTCAGCCACCGTCGTAGGACGTGACCAATTCAGCACTGCTTCGATCTTGCTGGGATCCACAGAAATTCCTTCCTTGGAAATCACATGACCAAGGAATACTACACGATCAATCCAGAACTCGCACTTACTCAGCTTAGCATACAATTGCTTCTCGCGAAGAATCTGCAACACAATCCTCAAGTGCTGGATATGCTCTTCCACACTGTGAGAATAAATCAAGATATCGTCGATGAAAACCACAACAAACTGATCTAGAAAATCCCGAAAGACTCGATTCATCAGATCCATGAACACTGCTGGCGCATTCGTCAATCCAAATGGCATAACTAGAAACTCGTAATGCCCATATCGCGTACGAAATGCAGTCTTGGAAATATCATCATCTCTGACTCTCATCTGATGATAACCCGATCGCAAGTCAATCTTGGAGTAAACAGAGGTACCCTGAAGCTGATCGAACAAATCATCGATACGAGGTAATGGATACTTGTTTTTGATCGTCACTCGATTCAGCTGGCGATAATCAATGCACAATCGCATAGATCCATCTTTCTTCTTGACAAACAAGACAGGAGCTCCCCAAGGTGAAACACTCGGGCGAATATAACCTTTATCAAGAAGATCCTGTAATTGCTGCTTCAATTCTCTCATCTCTGATGGAGCAAGACGATAGGGGGCACGAGAAATCGGTGCAGTCCCTGGCATTAACTCAATGCCAAATTCCACCTCTCTAACCGGAGGGAAACCAGGAATCTCATCTGGAAAAACATCAGGAAATTCACAAACCACTGGAATATCATCTATACCAACACTACCTGTGGAGGAATCAATCGCATAGATGAGGTAGCCTTCCCCGCCCGCCTCTAAAGCACGACAGGCTTTCAGAGCAGATACCACTGGCATCGGAGGTCGCGCTCCCTCACCATAGAAAAACCAACTAGAGCTCTCAGTCGTACGAAACTGAACAAGCTTCTGGTAACAATCCACGGTAGCTCGGTAGATAGTCAATAGGTCTATACCTAGAATACAATCAAAATCCTCCATCTCCAGGATCATGAGATTCGCAATCAATTCATTACCCTCAAAATCTAAGGGACAACCCATCACTAGACGCTTCGCTAACACCGAATGACCCATCGGAGTAGAAACAGAAAGAATGACGTCTAGAGAAACATACGGTAACTTATGACGCTTAACAAATCGTGCAGAAATGAATGAATGTGATGCTCCGGTATCAATAAGAACAAAAGCAGGAATACCGCATAAACGAAAAGTACCTGCTATGACTCTCTCTGTCTCATCTGCAGCCTGATCCTGGTTCAGCGCAAAAACCTGACCTTGGGCACGAGGTCTAAGATTTGAACTACCCACTGCCTGACCCTGCCTCCTCTGCTGAACAGTCGTCTGAGATCCGGAACCAGATCCTGCTCCACCTCGCAACTGAGGGCAATTCTTCTTGAGATGACCCATCTCTCCGCACTGAAAACAAGCTCCCGCGGCTGATCGGCATTGCTCCGATGGATGGTTCTTCCCACAATGCACACAAGAAACCTTCTTCTTACCAAAGCGGAAAACACCGCTAGACCGTGATCCAGATCCAGAAGAAGAACCAGATTTCTTGAAAGACTGAGATCGAGGGCTCAAAGTACTCGGAGGTCTAGAAGAAAGAATAGCCCTACCACGCTGGAGACTGATCTCTGCCTGGCGCCACCGGTTCACTAACCCATCATAAGAAGTAGGATTATCACAGACAGTGACTCGATCAAAAATCTCCTGGTTAAGACCCTGGAGAAAATGGTCATACTTGGCCTCAGAACTGCCACTGATATGAGGGGCAAAGGTTAACAACTCGAAGAACTTCTGCTGATATTCATCAACAGACATACTCCCCTGCTTAAGATTCAGGAGCTCAATCGTCTTTGCCTGGCGAAGGGCTGGAGGAAAATACAGCTGCATGAAAGCTGCACGAAAATCGGCCCAAGTCACCCTACCCTGAGACTGGACTATCGGCGCAGAAGTCGATCGCCACCACTTGCGCGCACGGCCTTCGAGAAGAAAACTAAGGGTCTCCATCTGCTGCTCCTCGGTGCACTGGAATGCACGGAAACAACTCTCCATGCGCTCTAACCAATCCTCAGCATCATCGGGAGTCTCACCGCCGACTAAAGGCTTAGGCCCCATCTGAATGAAACGGTGAAAATCAAAACGCCTAGGACCATCCCGACGATGACGATGTTCACGATGACGCCTACGATCGTCCTGGTCACCCCAACGACCTACACTTCCCTGACTACTCTCATCACCAAAATGGTCAGCCATCGCTACAAGATAGAATGGGGAAAATGGTAAAATGGTCAACGAAAATCCCAAAACAGAATCTATATCCCAAAATCGTAAGCATGCTCTGATACCATAAATGTAGTGACCCGTTCCAGAATCACCTACTAATCAAGAACTAAGCATGCAACTTAACTTAATTAATAACAATCAGAGATAATAGCGGAAAAGGTCAACAAATGATAGTTATACAACCCCATCGAAAATCCATAACAACTCAGAATGAAAAGAAAGTATACAGTACAACCATATCGAATCAAAGAGTACTGAATAAATAACTCCACCGGCTACTCAACGTCCTCCTCCTCCTCCTGAGCCATCCAACCTGAGGCCTGCCCCGTGGGAATGGGGTGTCCAAGATAAACAAAACCGAGGACGTGAGCGATAAGAACGCCCAGTACAAAAGCATGAGTATACAAGCCTATATGAAATGCACATGCTATGATATGATACCAGGGTAGTCAAGAAACAGGAGTAACAAAGGATCTCAAAATGCTCAGTCTAGAGGCGCCAAGTGGATAGTGCCGCGCGGTACTCCTCTGGGTCACTGCATCCACTACAAGATCAGACGTGGACCTAAAATGTCCCGGATCACCGAAGCCCTCCCGACCCGTCGGCCACTGTGTACTCTCGGTGTCCATGCGTCCACAAGATAGGGCTGAGCGGCCCCACAAGATATAGCTTATCTCGAAAGAGATACAGCTCAACAGTAAAGGCTATCTCGAAGGAGATACGGCTCAACATGAAATGCAACATGCAGTAATAAACGTGACATAATAGCATGCATCATATGACATATATCAATGCACCACATAATCATGCAACACATATAAGAATGTATACTCGACCAGGATATCTCGGATAGTACTTTCGTACCTCAAACCAGCAGATCCTAACAATCAGTCCTAGACTCACGCCTGCGTCCGCAGTCAGCCCACTGGTGCCGCTAGCTCCAAACTAGAGCACAGCTCCGCTACAACACTAGTAGCTCCCCGCTAGTGCCCGAACCTCGGAAAAAGACTAGAACCTATCAGAAACGACTGAAATGCTCTGGAACACTCTGAAATGGCGAGTCACAAATGAAGCCTCGCGCCTCTATTTATAGCCAATGTTCGGACGCTCCGATCCACTTCGGAAGCTCCGATCTGGTACACTTCGGACGATCCGAACCCACTTCGGACGATCCGAACCCTGCATGTCTTCCACGAGTACAGCCACCTGTCCCGGACGATCCGAGTCTTGATCGGACGATCCGAACCCTTCCACGTGTCCAGACACCTGGCTCGTACGATCCGAACCCTGATCGGACGATCCGAACCCTTCCACGTGTCCAGAACCCTTCCACGTGTCCAGCCACCTGTCTCGGACGGTCCGAACTCACTTCGGATGATCCGAACCTTCTTCGGACGATCCGAACCTGGTTCGGTCTTTCCGATCCCACCGAAATATAATTAATCCAATAATTAACTCAAATTAGGAATCGGGTTACTACAATCACTTCACTTCCTTTAACATTTTTTTCATTCACATCACTTTAGAAAAATCATGAATAACATTTACATTTTTCATTCTTGAAACCAAACATGCAACATGTATTTTAAATGTCCTTTTTAAATCATAAAAATTCCTTAGACATAAAACAAATCATAATTTAATCATGGATACATCATAAACATTTAAAAATAATCATAATATCATAAAAACAGCATTTAGGACACTGCCATGACGTTTACTAATTTCTAGGTGTAAAAAGACTGTTTTACCCCCGGACTTAACATTTTACGTTTCTTGACTTTTTCTTGATTTCATTGACTCTAACATGTCCCAAATAATTATTTAAGTCTACATGAATTTTCTCGTATTTTTATTTAGCATAAATCAAGAACTTTTAATTTATTCTTTAAATAAGACGTATTACAACGTTTTAATCCCGAATTAAACCAAACCTTAATATGAAATTCCCAAATTAAAAACTTAGACTTAGAATAATTATTTAAGCTTAACCCTAATTTTTCATAATTTTATAAGGCCTAAAACTAGGCGTTTCAATTAACTCGTTAATTAGCGTTTCGTGCGACGATTAAATCCCAAATAAATCCAAAATTCATTATTTTATCCCAAAATTTTAACATGGCCTTTTTATGATTTAATATACCCTTCCAAGTCATGAGCCACCCCCGTGGACCCTTGGATCTATTTTTAGCCTTATAATTTTCGAAATTGATACCCCAATGTACACACCGAGCCATCTCCTAATTTACCTAAGCCACGCCCGAGCCACCTTCAGCCAAAACCTAGCCAACCCATCTAAGGACCCTACCAAGCAAGCCCAGCCCGAAAAACCAGACAATATCTCGCTCAAAAACCTCCTGCCCGTGACCCTTTTTCATGCATGTGTGCAAGTTTGAGACTCCTAAGCACATGAGGACTCCTAGCCAACCTAGGACGCTTCGAGCCCTTAACCACCGAGCCCACACGACCCTAACCTTCCCTAGACCACGCCCAGACCAAGCCCAAACCGACCCAGTCCCTGGACCCTGAGCACAAGCCACCTGAAGAAGGCAGCAACATGCGCGCTAGATGCATCACCACGTTTCTGGTTTTTTTCTCATGCCCTGCCTGAACCACCCATGCCATTCCCTGCCCCAACCTTGGACCACCTTCTCTAGACCCTAAAGGACCTAGTTTAGCCCAGCCCATCCCCCTGGCTGAGCCCCTCCTCCCTGCCAAAATTTCTGAAGCCTGCAGCGCATGTTTCCCTTGGCTCTCGGGTGGAGTCCTTGTTAGCAAGGACTCCTCCCAGCCCTTGATTTTCGAGTCCTAGCATGGCTAGGTCTCTTCCCTAACTCCTAATCTGACCCTAGCCGGCCCTGAAGCGAAGCCAAGGCCAGTCCTCCCCCTCATCCATGAAACCCGATCCTCCAAGCCCCATGACAGCAAGTTTCTAACCTTCGGTTCTGCTTGTTTAGCTTCAACTTTGGTGTTTAAGGTGAGTGTGCTAGGACTCTAAATCATGCATAAACACCACTTGTTCCAACCTAAGTTCATGGCATCCCCCTTTACGTAATCGATTAATGAATTTTTTTTATCAAAATCTCGTGTTTCCCAAGGTGTGCATGCAATATTCCGAAAATACTGAAAAATAAATCCATGTTCTTCATGCATACAATAATTAAAGAAATAATATGATATGATGGATGAGAAAAGGAGACGTATGGCGTGCCTTTGCGTTTTAAACGCACAAATTCTCGTTGACGATGGCGAATAACGGAGCAAGAACCGTGGCTTGAAATCTCCTTGAGCTTCCACCGAAAATTTCTGAAATTGGTGTGTGTGTGTGGTGTCGTGTAGTTGAAGGATTTCGGTGTGTGCAAGAGGCCAAAAGTGGCGTGTGATTTCTGGTGTAGGGTTAGGTGTTTAACATATTATATAACTAATTAAATAATAACAAAACTTTAGTCCAATTAAGCTCATAATATAGGTCCATTAGTCTTAATTAGGATTTAATTAAAATATTAAAATAGTTTTAGTAAAATTAAGTTTGTGAATTTATCAGTCGGTTTGCCAAAAAGCTCGCATTTTTGTTAAAAACCCAACACCGATAAAATTTACGTCCCAGCGTATAAAATCACCTCAAAACCCTTTATTTTCAAAAATACTAAAAAGCATCGACCATATTTTTAAATAATTAAAAATAATCATTTAATAAAAACATTTTCTATTTTTCAGCCTTCGGTCTCCGTTCCTCGATCGCAAGTTGAATAACCTTTAAAAATTACATTTTAATGCAACAATGAAGAAAAATATATTTTAAACATTCAAATATACACAACATATTTAATTCAAGCAATTAAAACATTTAATTAAAATACAAAAGAATTTAATAATTCAAATGCATGTGGTTCGCGTGGACCTTTAAATTTTCGGGACGTTACACTGATAGCTTGAAGTTGAATGATATAAAGTGAAATTCCAAGGCAATATATATATATATATGTATAAAATGACGGACTTTAATTTACTGTAAATTAAAAGTAAATGCATGTAATTTGTAGAGTGAATTTCCAAGGCAATATATATGTATATAATGACGGGCATTAATTTACTGTAAAGTAAAAATAAATGCATGTAATTTGATGTAGATTTGATTTGTTGACTTTGTTACACTATTTTGTGGATCGAAGTTGAGTTTAGAGGAGGGAGGGTGAATAAACTCTACTCCTTTTTCTTTCTAAGGAGGTACTAAAATCCTGTTAGAGATCGTAGTTTATCTTGTTGTGTATACTTTCACCAGATTACAATTATAGGTGCGGAAACAATCTGATGAAGTAGGTGAAAGACAGTAATAACAGTAGACAGTAGTTGTTTATGGAAGTTCCAAGATGAAATCTTCTACGTCTCCCCTTCTCCTGTTTCCAGAAGGTATCACTAAAAAATTTTGGATATTACAGTACAACTCTTGTACACACCCACTTCAGAAGGACTTACACTTTTGCCTACTGAAACTCTTAGTTACTCAACACAGTGAAAACGTGATACACAAAGTTCTGAAAAGATTCTTTTCAAATTACAAACTCTTCTGATAAAGTATAAGTGTTGTAAATGATTGTGAAGAGTGTAAGAAACAATAGCACAAGATGATCTTCAAAAGATCAGATACTTGCTATGAAGCGTGTGCTAATTTTCTTTGTGTTGAACTCAAGGTTATCAAGGAATTTCGAGGTTGTTCCGTTGAGTGAAATAGCGTTGATCCTTGAAAGATATTTTGCGCACTGTCGTATCTTTTATATGGTTTTGTTCCATGTATATATAAGTGACTGAGTTCAACGTCTATGATCAGAGGATGTCTTCAGACTTCTGATTGAATCAGCTTTATTACCTAAAAAAGTTCCTGCAAAAAAGCTATAAAACAATCAGTCCTGATTTATACTAAAATCGGTAAAGTGAATTAAATGACTCCGTACAATATTTAATGCTGCAATTAATACTAGTACTTGTAAACTTAACGGTAACATTTAAACTAGTCCCGTTAGGTAACATCTTCTTCTGATTTTGTTTTTCTATCCTTTCTACTGCTTTTGTTTTACTAGAGCAGTAGATTCTGATTTTCTTATCGTCTACTGTTTTCTAAAGAATGCTGCTGGTTTTATTTTCATCGCCACAATTAATTCATGTCTATCAATTTCCCTCTTTGTGGTGATGCCAAAACCTAAACAATAGGAAAGCGTTAAAAAAAACAGAAACAGTTAGCAAAAGGATAATGTAGAACCCGTAAATCAGACTACGTATAAGTCATGCATAATTCTAGTATTTAAAATTAAAATGATTTTATTTCATGAGTATTTAAATCCTTTTCTTTAAATTTATTTATTTCATGCAGTAGTTTAGTTGCTACCTTTTCAGTTAAATAAGTGAGGCCGGACTGGAGATGGAGTATTGAGATAAATTAATAAAGTCATGTTTAATTATTTTATGCATAATTCATGCATGATAGGATTTGCTTCACGAAATTTTAAAAGTTCGTGCATTAGAATTTTAAGTTGCATTTCACGTTCGAGCGAGGATCAGAGGCCGGAGAATTTTCAGAAAATTATTTTATTACATGATTTGTTTTTATAAATTAAGTTAAAGCATTTTTAACTGTATTTTACAAAAAGGAGAATTTTTGGGGTATTTTTACCCGCGTGACTTTATTTTTTTAACGGTACGCAAATTTTATCGAATCGGGAGACTTTTTATTGGTTCGGCTATTATTTTCAAAACATTTTCAACTCGATATATTTTTCGGGAGCGTGTTTGGATTTAATGGGCCTATTCTAAGCTTATTGGGCTTAATTATCTTTTTAAAACTTTAATTGTTAATTTAAGGCCCATTAGTGGAGTGTTAGCTATTTAAATATTGCCTAATTATCATCTAAACCTAAACCTAATTATTTTGCATAGCCGACACTCCCATTCAGAACCTCTCACCCTCGGTTTCAGACCCAGCAGCCGAAAGCTTGAGTTGTTGGTTTGTTTTGCAAAGAAAACTTCTCCCGGATCTCCCTCCCACGCTCTGGTTCTACAAACTCATCAGGCATGCTTGTTATTTTGTTTCTGCATCATGAACATCCATATTAATGTTGTGTGTGCATATCTTCAGGAAATCATCCGATATAATTAGGGACTCGAGAGATCCTTCGGTTTTGCACTATATTATTACATTTCTGTGTGGTGTTGCTCACGGTTTCTTTGATCTGTGCGAAGGGCTGCCAGTAGTTGATGCTAAGGGGCTGTTCTTGGTGGTAAGTTGGAGTTATGAGATTGTTAGGAGGGCTGGTGGTGATTTTGGTGACAGCCGAGAGAGGGGTATTGATCATCGGGTGGCTCATCTTGGGTGCTAGCGTTGGGTGCTGTGTTGTAAACTGCATGGGGATGATTGGGTGGTCAAGGTAGGTTCTTTAGGGTCTATTCTAGGGCTATGGTTGGTGAGTTCAGGGCTGGTCTAGTAGGAAGAGGTAGAAACGTGAGATATGAGGAAGAATAATGCAAAGAGTGGCATAAAAAGGTAGAGCCGAGAACTTTGGGACAACTCCTGGAATTTATCAGCAGCTTTGTGGGGTTAGTTTAGGAGGCTAAATAAGGTCTTAATGGTGGCCCTTAAATGATGGACACGTGATGGGTGATAGGAGTGGACCGAATGATTTAAGGGATTGTGATGTGTTGGGATATGAGTTTGCAAGAGGGGCCGAGAGCTTTGATGGTATGGTGAGGATTTCAGCCGTGAGTTAGGGGCATAATGATATTGGTTTAGGAGTATTATAATGTTTGTAAATTATGGCAAAAAGTTGGGAAAGCTTTAGTTAATTTTTGGTTCGATTCGGGATAAAACCGGGACTCCGGTCCAAGTTTTAAAACGAATCGGTTAAGTTGAAAATTGGGCTCGAATTTAAGTCTAGGAATACTTTTAAAAATGTTTTGAGACATTTTAGGGAGTTTGGTAAGTTTCGGGTCAATTTTAGAGGTCCAGGGTTGAAACGATAATATTTGGGTTTCCAGGGGCAAAATGATCATTTTGCACCCGGGGAGAGATTTTGGTCCTAGCAGCGCCCTGAGCACAAATCATGATATTTTTAAATGTTCATGCATCACGTTTACGATTTTTACGCTATTATAATAATTATGGTGCATGCTTAATTTAAAGGAATTAAGTGAGGAAGAGAAGAGCACTCCGTCTCCGCCGCGCCGCGTCGTTATTTTGTTTGTTTTCTGTCAAAACAAACCAAGGCATGTTTATATCTCCTTTGACTCTTCAATCAAGTCATATAGATATTTTTTTAAATTATCGCAAGTAAATGATTTTGATACAGGAGATTGAAATTTTTCAGATTTGATGATACCATTTAATTATATTACGTGCATAGAAATTTAAAATGTTCATTTTTGAGATTTATGCGATATTGCTTGTGGCCGTAGCACTATCATGGGAGACTTTGTAAATCCGGTCGCCAGTTACCGGTCAGTTTCAGTTTGTACCACCCAGTATACTGTGGCATTTTGTCTGATCAGACGAGCATATTTAAATCCGATCGCCAGTTATCGGTCCGGTCGCCAGTCACCGGTCATTTTGCAGTTTATATTAGTGCAGTGGCCACTTGCGGATACCATAATCTCACCAGAAAATTATTACTTGATATTTATGACAGAGCTCGATGGAGCAACCATTTTTACTACGATGTTCAGTTTAGTTATGCACGTATTATAATTGTTTATGGCGAAGTATTTTCACTTTATGACTCCTGATACGACATCTTATCCCATGCAAATTTTACTATATTATTTACTTGTTATTTACGATATATGCATGCTGAGTCTTTAGACTCACTAGACTTGATTGTAGTAGGTACTGATGATGTCAGGATCGAGGGCGGGGACCAGTGAGCCAGCTCGAGTCGGCAGTAGTGGAACCCGAGGACCTCATTTTCAGCACTTACGATTTTTATGCTCAAACATTTTTATCTCTTGTTCAATTATTTTAAATTGTTACTTTGCAAACATTAGAATTCTTCCGCTGCTATTTTTTAAAAAAAAACAGTCAACATTATTTAACAGTTTATTTTGTGAATTTGATTCTCCGTTTAGTTTAAAAGAAAATTTTTAATTTTTCCGCAAATTTTCAAGCACGAATTTTCGGGCCTTTACAGTTGGTATCAGAGCCTATGTTCTTGTAAAGGGTTACACTACTACTGACCACGAGAAGCTCACGAAGCCACGTCTTCGGTCGGTAAGTTTTACATTTCAGCATTTATTTAAAGCATGAATTATTTTGACAGCATGCTTCCATGAAATGTTTTACATTCAGATTCTTTAATTATTTCAGTGTTTATTTAAAGTAAATTATGGAATTATGCATGTTGGTTACGTTTGGGTTATGTATGGAACAGTATGCCTCCTAGACGTCTTGTTGAGCGCGCGAGGGATGATGAGCGCCGTCATGAGGACGGTGAGCATCAGAGACAGGAGGGAAATGCACCGCCACCCCCACCGGACATAAATAAGAATTTTGCTATGGGGCATTAGGAGAGGTCGTAAATTATTTGACTATATTAATTTATTGGGTTAGTAGTACTGATGTTCTACTTATGGGCCATAAGTTAAACTTAAAAAATTATGAATGCTTTTGAGACTTGTAGAATTTCTAAGAAATTATTAATGGTTCTTGGTTGCTAGTCGAGTAAATTTTTGAGGATTACATGCAAGGATTAATGATTCGAAGGCTACGACAATCTTTAGGATTATAAAGGTACAATTTGATGATTTTAAGTATCTATGGAAATGTAAGATTAATTATGAGAATTTATTTAGGATGCATACTCTATATAGTTGGATTTAAGGATTGAATTGCAGGAGTCGAGAATTTTACGGATCTAATTGTAATAACAATGATTTGAGGACCTAAGTTCAAAAATAAAATTCTAAGGGCCTATTTTCGAATTTACTAAATTTTGGGATTTAATTTCGAGTTCGAGAATCTAAAAGTTTAATGAGGTAAAGATGGAAAATTTTACGGGGACAATGATGCAAATTTCGAAGAGTTATAGGGCCAAAATGTAAATTTGGAGAACTGTAAGGGTCAGATTGCAATTTTCAAAAATTTTAAGGATTAAATGCGAACTTTTGAGGAATTGGAATTTTAAGTATTTATAGAAATGTAAGACGTGTTATGAGAATTAATTTTGGGTTTAATAAACTTAAGACTATTGAACCTTATGATACGGGAAATCTATAAAATGAAATTGGGAATACTGAGGACTCATGGGTAATTATGGAATTTTTGAGATTTAGGGAAAAATTGGATGATATTCGAGGAAAGTAAGAATTAATTCTACAATTTTAAGAAATTTGAGAACTTATTTAGTAGTAAGTGAGAATTGAACGGTTTAAACGATAGGAATTTTCGGTTATTTATGCTCGAAAGAAATGTAGAATATTTAGATATTTGGGTTATAATGTTATAATGAATGGTAACCAAAGACACTGTAGGATGAATCAATCTTAAGCGTGAAAATTTAAGCGTTAGTGAAATAATGTTGTGGCAAATTAAGAATTTAAAGTGATGATGATTTAAGTTAAAATTTGATCGATTAGTTAAGTTATAAGGATAAACATTGAGTTAGTAAATTTTTGGGAACATAAGTTTGATGTGTCATAAGTTTTAGTCATGATCTTAACAGTTAAGATTATACCTCGTGAGAATTTAAAATTTTTAGGAAAGTTGGGTACGATGATGGTTAGTTTAATTGGTAGACGCACATAAGAGGTGAGTAGACACATTGTCTTGAGAAATTTTGGAAGTCATTAACAAACTTGGGACTAAACGGATATGGGTATTGGAAGTATTTTATTCAAAGCTATTTGGATTAGGTAAGTCTGAATTTCAAATTTATGGGATAATTGTTCATACGGAAATTTTGGGTGAAATAAAAACAAAAGGGAATTAGTTGTGTTCAATATAAGTTATCAATTGATGAATATTAAGATTTTTTTATCAAGTAAGAAATCTAAAAGCTTGATATGGGGATTCTAGAATTCTATGGTTTATAACTGAAATTGATTTATTAAAGTTAGTATAATGCGACCATGGGCTAACTTATTAAGTTTATATGCTAGAATTAAGTAAGCATTAAGGACACATAAGAATGAGACACTTGTTCCAATGAGGAAGTCCAGAGTTCTAGGCCTCAACTATATTGTAATTGGGAAGAGAATAGTTTGAGCAGGTATTTGATGCTAGAAATGTTGTTATTCAGGTAGAAGGTCGATGTTGTATAATCGAGTTTTATGGATTAACTTTATTCGAGGTTTAAGATTTACAACAATTTTACATCCGGGATGCACTTGTAAATAATAAGTTACGTAAGTTTAGTGCCGTAAGATAAAGACTCGATTCAAGTGTCTTAGTCTAATATTATTATGAGATTGAGATAAGGTTTAACTTTTAAGTGTTTTACCCCAGGACAGAAGTCGATAAAAAAATTCTGGTGCTAACATCTCCTAAGTCGAACTGCATGAATGCCAATACTTGGACTTAAAGCTTTAACGTATCTTGAGTTCAATAAAGTTAAGAAATGATGTTGTTAAGATTTCAATATTGGAGTATAATACGTCAATGAACATCTTGGGTATATTATAAGGAAAGTAAAGTGTGTTAAATTTGGACATCCATCTCTAGTATGAGGGATTGCGGGATAAGTCAAAATTCGGGGCTATCATCGAATAGAACTAAGTCACCATAAGTTGTTTTAAGTTGCGATTGACAAACGAGGATTTTGATAGACAAATTTATTTAGGATTGAGGAGACGTAAGGACATCTTAATATTTATCTTATCAGAGTAGCGCATCGGAAGCGTGGATTATTAAGATTCTAGAATCAAGAGTCTAAACTTTTTGTTTATCAAGGATAAGCGAATTTCGAGGACGAAATTTCTTTTAAGGGGGGAAGGATTGTAGAACCCGTAAATCAGACTACGTATAAGTCATGCATAATTCTAGTATTTAAAATTAAAATGATTTTATTTCATGAGTATTTAAATCCTTTTCTTTAAATTTATTTATTTCATGCAGTAGTTTAGTTGCTACCTTTTCAGTTAAATAAATGAGGCCGGACTGGAGATGGAGTATTGAGATAAATTAATAAAGTCATGTTTAATTATTTTATGCATAATTCATGCATGATAGGATTTGCTTCACGAAATTTTAAAAGTTCGTGCATTAGAATTTTAAGTTGCATTTCACGTTCGAGCGAGGATCAGAGGCCGGAGAATTTTCAGAAAATTATTTTATTACATGATTTGTTTTTATAAATTAAGTTAAAGCATTTTTAACTGTATTTTACAAAAAGGAGAATTTTTGGGGTATTTTTACCCGCGTGACTTTATTTTTTTAACGGTACGCAAATTTTATCGAATCGGGAGACTTTTTATTGGTTCGGCTATTATTTTCAAAACATTTTCAACTCGATATATTTTTCGGGAGCGTGTTTGGATTTAATGGGCCTATTCTAAGCTTATTGGGCTTAATTATCTTTTTAAAACTTTAATTGTTAATTTAAGGCCCATTAGTGGAGTGTTAGCTATTTAAATATTGCCTAATTATCATCTAAACCTAAACCTAATTATTTTGCATAGCCGACACTCCCATTCAGAACCTCTCACCCTCGGTTTCAGACCCAGCAGCCGAAAGCTTGAGTTGTTGGTTTGTTTTGCAAAGAAAACTTCTCCCGGATCTCCCTCCCACGCTCTGGTTCTACAAACTCATCAGGCATGCTTGTTATTTTGTTTCTGCATCATGAACATCCATATTAATGTTGTGTGTGCATATCTTCAGGAAATCATCCGATATAATTAGGGACTCGAGAGATCCTTCGGTTTTGCACTATATTATTACATTTCTGTGTGGTGTTGCTCACGGTTTCTTTGATCTGTGCGAAGGGCTGCCAGTAGTTGATGCTAAGGGGCTGTTCTTGGTGGTAAGTTGGAGTTATGAGATTGTTAGGAGGGCTGGTGGTGATTTTGGTGACAGCCGAGAGAGGGGTATTGATCATCGGGTGGCTCATCTTGGGTGCTAGCATTGGGTGCTGTGTTGTAAACTGCATGGGGATGATTGGGTTGTCAAGGTAGGTTCTTTAGGGTCTATTCTAGGGCTATGGTTGGTGAGTTCAGGGCTGGTCTAGTAGGAAGAGGTAGAAACGTGAGATATGAGGAAGAATAATGCAAAGAGTGGCATAAAAAGGTAGAGCCGAGAACTTTGGGACAACTCCTGGAATTTATCAGCAGCTTTGTGGGGTTAGTTTAGGAGGCTAAATAAGGTCTTAATGGTGGCCCTTAAATGATGGACACGTGATGGGTGATAGGAGTGGACCGAATGATTTAAGGGATTGTGATGTGTTGGGATATGAGTTTGCAAGAGGGGCCGAGAGCTTTGATGGTATGGTGAGGATTTCAGCCGTGAGTTAGGGGCATAATGATATTGGTTTAGGAGTATTATAATGTTTGTAAATTATGGCAAAAAGTTGGGAAAGCTTTAGTTAATTTTTGGTTCGATTCGGGATAAAACCGGGACTCCGGTCCAAGTTTTAAAACGAATCGGTTAAGTTGAAAATTGGGCTCGAATTTAAGTCTAGGAATACTTTTAAAAATGTTTTGAGACATTTTAGGGAGTTTGGTAAGTTTCGGGTCAATTTTAGAGGTCCAGGGTTGAAACGATAATATTTGGGTTTCCAGGGGCAAAATGATCATTTTGCACCCGGGGAGAGATTTTGGTCCTAGCAGCGCCCTGAGCACAAATCATGATATTTTTAAATGTTCATGCATCACGTTTACGATTTTTACGCTATTATAATAATTATGGTGCATGCTTAATTTAAAGGAATTAAGTGAGGAAGAGAAGAGCACTCCGTCTCCGCCGCGCCGCGTCGTTATTTTGTTTGTTTTCTGTCAAAACAAACCAAGGCATGTTTATATCTCCTTTGACTCTTCAATCAAGTCATATAGATATTTTTTTAAATTATCGCAAGTAAATGATTTTGATACAGGAGATTGAAATTTTTCAGATTTGATGATACCATTTAATTATATTACGTGCATAGAAATTTAAAATGTTCATTTTTGAGATTTATGCGATATTGCTTGTGGCCGTAGCACTATCATGGGAGACTTTGTAAATCCGGTCGCCAGTTACCGGTCAGTTTCAGTTTGTACCACCCAGTATACTGTGGCATTTTGTCTGATCAGACGAGCATATTTAAATCCGATCGCCAGTTATCGGTCCGGTCGCCAGTCACCGGTCATTTTGCAGTTTATATTAGTGCAGTGGCCACTTGCGGATACCATAATCTCACCAGAAAATTATTACTTGATATTTATGACAGAGCTCGATGGAGCAACCATTTTTACTACGATGTTCAGTTTAGTTATGCACGTATTATAATTGTTTATGGCGAAGTATTTTCACTTTATGACTTCTGATACGACATCTTATCCCATGCAAATTTTACTATATTATTTACTTGTTATTTACGATATATGCATGCTGAGTCTTTAGACTCACTAGACTTGATTGTAGTAGGTACTGATGATGTCAGGATCGAGGGCGGGGACCAGTGAGCCAGCTCGAGTCGGCAGTAGTGGAACCCGAGGACCTCATTTTCAGCACTTACGATTTTTATGCTCAAACATTTTTATCTCTTGTTCAATTATTTTAAATTGTTACTTTGCAAACATTAGAATTCTTCCGCTGCTATTTTTTAAAAAAAACAGTCAACATTATTTAACAGTTTATTTTGTGAATTTGATTCTCCGTTTAGTTTAAAAGAAAATTTTTAATTTTTCCGCAAATTTTCAAGCACGAATTTTCGGGCCTTTACAGATAATATCAGTGAAATTAACAAAATAAATTGTCCATCATTAGTTCCAATGTCCCTGTATATGACTTTTTCATTTAGAGGATCCTGAAATCTTCTATCTGAAGGTTCCGCCCGATCTTCTGATCTCCTTTGTTCTGCTTCAGATGGATCTCTTCCTCCTCTTTGTTGTTCTTTCCCCTTTTTGGCATCAGGGGCAATAATACGGGCCATAAAATCATCCATTCTTCCAGACAAGTTTTGAATGCCATTGGTCAATATTTCCAGATATGGAGCCTGAGTAGAGATTCGATCATTAAGAGTAGTGAGAGATTGAGTTTGAGAGTCAATCTTGGCATCCATTAATTCCATGGAGGTGGAAAATGAACGAATGAGACCATCATGCTCGGTGAGTCGATTAAGCATGTCATATTGAACAAGCATGATATGACCATGATTTCTGGATATAGCTTGTCTGAAAACAATGGTTTCAGCATACATTTTATCCATAGATTCCGCCGTTTTATGTATTTCTTTGGACATTCGTTCTCGGAAGAACTGAGCACCACTGAATTCTGCTACACTTTCACGAGACATTTGCTTGACTAAATCAGAAAGATTATTGAGTTCACTTTGTAGAGTGTCAATCTGAAACTCTAAATTGAATGGTTCTGATTCTGGTGATGGAGTTCGTTCAAGCAAGCGTTGCCTTATTTCAGCAAGGCAAATAACCGTGTGAGTTTGTACAGGATTAGTGACAATCAAAAGAATAGAGACTTGAGTTTTGGTATGGGAAATGGTATCCCCCAAATCAGTAGAAGGGCCAGGGTTAGCAGAGCTTTCATCTGGAACAGTAGTGACAGTTGGTTCGGCAGCAGTGTTCGTAGGAACAGTCTCTTCATCAGGAGCAACAAATGCAGAGACCAAGTTCGCTTCTGATGGAACAATTTCAGCAGGTATAACTGATTGGTCTGCAATCATAGGTTCAGATTGCTGATTCAAAAGAACTTTTATTTCTGCTTGATGTGCAGCAGAAAAGTTCTCTAAATTTGGCAAAAAGGATATAGCATCTGATTCTGCCATGGGTTCGTCTGCTGTTGGAGATGATGATGGGACTAACGAAGTAGCTGGATCAGTTTCCTGAGCAGCAGAGGACGTGGGAACAATTGATTCAATGACTTCTTCCACTGAAGCCAGTTCACGCACAGACAGGAGAGATGATGACTGAAGAGGCCTCTTTGGTGATCCAGGAGTACTGAGAGCAGGAGCTTTTGGTGAAGCTGGAGTCCGTTCCTCAACTGTCTGAATCTGTGGAAAGTCTGGAACAAAGCCGACATGATATTCAATTGACTGTCCAAAGGCCTGTTCTTGAGCAAGAAGTTGCTCACTCATATGTTTCAATCTGTCAGTTAGAATATAAATGACGTTTTGATCCTGAACAGCAGTAGGAATCGTAGGATCAAAATTTGACTCAAGAGTTTTCAGAACAGATTCTAACTTCTGACATTTCAGCTGTTCGAGGATGTAGTTTCTTCTACGCATTGCCTCGATTATATTTTCAGTTTTGGCAAGCTGAAAAACCTTCTTCTCAGTGTTCATCATTTTCCCATAAGACCCTTTCTTCTGGAAGTATGCAAAGGAATGAAAAACTCGGACCTTGTGCCATTCATCAAAGAAATTCATGTCATCATTGGCAGAGCTTTCTATTTCTTCCAGTGAAGATCAACACCAGTGGTCACAAATGTCTTGGGTCTAAGAATTTGTGGTTCTTCATTCAGCTTTCCTTTGCCTTTATCGGTCGATGAGATAGGCAAAATGGGTCAAAAGCCAGAAGACCCCGTATTTGGTTCTCGAATTACAATTCCAGACACCTGTCTGAAAATTGAAGCCATAGATGTTGCTGGAACAGATGCAGCAGCTGGTAGTGAAGTAGGAGCAGTGGGTCGTGCAGAGGAAACAACTTCTGTAAACACTTGTCTGATTGGTACACTCTCAATTTCAGAAATTTCTGTTGTCTTCTTTATCTTAAGAACAATACGAACTTTCTTTTTGATGGGAGTTGGTGGCAAGGATGGTTGAATATGAGCAGTAGACTCTTCGGATACTGTTTTGTCAGAATCAGTAGAGATAATCACTTTATTACTTTTAATCTTTCTTTGAGGTCTTTGAACCTCAGAAAGAGTTTCTCCAATCTCTATTTTCAAAGCAACAAGTTCAGCCACAGTTGGCTTGGGCCTTAAAGCGAGTACATTTTCAGCATCAATCATTGTTACAGAAGCATCATTTTGTTCACTTGTAAGAGCGAAACCAGCATCCTTTAACATTGTGCTTATCTGAACAGCAAATACAAAGCTTTTTTTTGTAACCATTTCTTTCATAATTCGGAATAGAAAACGACTCCAATCCACTTTAGTTCCTGAAGTGATGGCAGCCATCACTTGGACTTTCTCCTTTGTTAGTTTATCGAACGTGCCAACTTTGACTAACAGAGCTTTCGCCACAATATCAGCAAGAACTTGATATTCCATTTTGAGGAATTTTTTGTAGCAAGAGGGAGACAGTTCTTCTCCAGAAGCTGAGAAAGTGCTGAGAGCAATAGACATTTCTAGCTTAGAAATATCAGAGAGTTCAGAGATACCTGAAAGTGGGAGGAGGAAAGTTGCTCCCAACAGTGCGGCATCAATGGAGATGGATGCGTCTCCTTGAGAATGAATGATCTTTTCTTCATGAACAGTTGCCTTAGCATAGAAGTCCAGAAGGGCAGTTTTGTATACTACAGCGGGTGTTTCCAAGAATTTTCGAAGTCCTGATTTTTCAAGGGCTTGAAACATTTTAACAAGGTTATCATCTTTGATATTAAGAACTGAAGCAAAGTTGACTTGATAGGCATTAAGAGTATATGCTCCGACCATTTCTGTAAGTAGGAAAGAATAAGATAGATTTTGCAGTAGAGAGAAGATGTTTAAGAGAAAGCAGTAGCTGAGTAACAAAAGTTTTGAGATTGTAATAGTGAAAAGTGAGAAAGTGATATTTTAAAATAAATGTACAGCCGTCGAGTAACACAAGGAGACGTGTCAGTATGTTTACGGTTGAGTATTTGAAAAGACATGCAGAGTTTGTCAGAGACGCGAATGATTTTAAAATTTGAAAGAGGCGGGCTGTCCAGACAGTTATTAAGAGTAATCAGAAGAATATTTGTCGTTTTATGATAACGTCTGCTGGAAGTTTCAAAGTACTGAAATATTTGATCACTTTGATAAAACCAGCAAACTCGTTGTTTTATCGAAAAGACAAATATTCTATCTGTTTTCTGAGAAAGGTATAAAAATCTTAGTCTGACTAAGATACTGTTCCCCCTGGATAAATGCAACTAATAAATGTAGAGATATGAAATCTGAGGACAAGATGGATGAATCTTGGTATTCGTGTAACCAAAATTGCCTGCTCTTCAGCTTCCTGATACTCTATATAAATGCCTGCAAATTTACAAACTAAGTCATTCAAACTTCTCTTTTCTCAAATCAATATAAATGATAGGTGTAAGTGATCTATCGGAGCCTTCTCCGGAATCATAATCAGTAGAGGAATTCCAAAAGCAACTTTCAGTCACTCGTATACAGATGTTTGAAGACATCTTTTTCCAATACATTAGTGCTGACAAGATTCAAGCTTGCTGGATAATTTTCGAAGAAGACCATCCTTATCCAAGGTATAAGGATTAGGAAGAAAATCCTCAGTTTAGAATTCCTAACCAGTCCTTAGATAGGTTCCTGCTGAAGTACTTTGCAACATAAAAAGTACTTCAAGCTGCTGATACAATGAATGGAGTAGATAAACTTAATGTAAGGAAATCTTGAAATTTTTGTTCATCTACTGCTTTCATTGAATAAAAAAAATGAGTAAGAAAGACTTAGTCTGGTGAATCAGTAAGTGCTTTGGCCGACTTGAGAATCGTCAACTTCTTCATCATCAGATGCATCCGGTTGAGTGGAAGTATTCCATAGATGTGGAATTGTATGTTGTAACCTAGCTTTGAGTAAATGTGCAATGGAATACCAGTATTTATCTTAAATCGTTTTCTTCTGCAAATAACTCGATATTAACTGAATAAGGCATAATTTATAAAAGATAAATTGACATTCATATATAAAAGAATCAGAAGAGACTTTGACAACTTCTAATGGAAGTTTTAAACAGAGTGCCTTATTTTAATGAAGAGATAAGTCTCCTTCTGCTTCTGATGCAAAATCAAATATAATCATAATAAAGTTCTCCCTAAATCAATGTAATTATTAATTGTCACATCTTGGTAAGTGAACCGTCGAAAGCTTGATACAGAACGTTTCACATTTCCCGCTGAATGTTTTGATTACCTCGATCTTTGGTACCTGATTTATCATCTATAAATACCGGCATAGAGGTTAGCCATTAGTCACTTTTAAACAGAAATATGGCAAGAGAGAATAGTCATGACTTGGCTGAGGAGTTCATAAAGGAGGTGGTAGCAGCGTGGAAGAAAGAGATTGAGGACAAGGTGTTCGAGAAGACACTAGCTACGTGGACTAAGATCCAGGAGCTTCAGTCCTCTTTTGAGGGTGGGCAGGTGTCTTCTTCCAAGGAGGTGACAAAAATGGCGAAGTATTATCGACGTCTCCATAGTGCTGACAGTGCGGACGTCTTCTCTGATGATGGCGTCTATCTCCTCATGCTCTTAAGGAACAGAGGACTCTGTATTGCTTTTTCAGAGGAGTTTTTACATACCTCTACCGGGGAGCTGACCATTTGGTTGGCAACTTGGAGAGCGTAAGTTAAAAATGAAGTGAAAGTTGTACGCCCCCGCCTATATTATTAATGAAAATGTTATGTTATGTTTACTGTTTGTCTCTCTCGCTTGTCTTTTATTTTCTGGAAAACAACTCTGAAGAAACAGAAGAAGTCACAACACATTACTGAAGATAACAAATAATTAATTTAAGTCTATTAATTCAAGTGAGTTTCGAAAATAAGAAAACTTATTTTCAGGCAGAGGTTTTGTAAAGATATCTGCTATTTGTTGATCAGTAGAAACATATTCCAGACGAATTTCCTTCTTCTGCACATGATCTATGATGAAATGATGTCTGATGTCTATGTGCTTCGTTTTGGAATGAAGTACTGAATTTTGTGTGATTGCAATGGCACTGGTATTGTCACAGAAAATAGGTGATTAGGAGGCTTGAATTCCATAGTCTTTTAATTGTTGTTGTATCCATAGTATTTGAGAGCAACAGCTTCCAGCAGCCAGATATTCTGCTTCTGCAGTAGATGTGGCTATGGAGGTCTGCTTTTTCTTAAACCAGGATATCAACCTATCACCAAGAAATTGACAAAAACCACTTGTGCTTTTTCTGTCTAGTTTGCAACCTGCATAATCAGCATCTGAATATCCAATAAGATTTAACGATGAAGCATTGGGATACCATAAACCGACATTTTGAGTTCCTTTTAAGTACTTCAAAATACGTTTAGCAGCAATATAATGAGATTGTTTGGAGTTAGATTGAAATCTAGCACTAATACAAACAACAAACATGATATCTGGTTGATAAACATAAAAATTGTACATTAATTAAATGTTTTATAATATAAATATATAGTTTTTGTTTTATTAAATGTTTAAATATTATATGTTTTATAATAAATTGTATAAAAAATAAGTTGTTGTGTAATTATAAGTTTTTACTATTTTTACAGGTTCGATAAAAGAAGAATAACCTTGGCGTTGCAAATGGGATTAAGATGATTCTTGGACTTGTAGAAAGTTGATGATAATATCTATAATATTGGTGACAAGCATGAGATAAAAATCCTTTCACAATCGGGATCAAATTAAGCAACAAATAAAGTTACCAAAAGAGTGGCAGTTTTACCATGCTCTAGTATTTTGACCATATCTCTCAAATTACTTGGTCAAATGGTCTGAAAAAAATACCACAACTAGACAACTCAATTATCCACATGTTTCTTTTTGTGTGAAGAAGTAATTTCGGAGAAGAAGATTTTCAAAAGTGATGTGTAATATAATATAATATTTTGGAACACTAATGAAGACTTATGTGTAAAAAAATAATATTTTATTTGTGGTTGTCTCCCCAAATTTGACTATAAATAGGGGTGCATTATAATGTATTGAGATATCCCTCATTCTATGAACAAACATTTGAGTTCATAATATTTCTCTCTATATTTTTTCTTTATTTCTTCATTTAAATATAATTAGCATGTTAATTTAATATTCAAAGTTTTAAACTTTGAATCATGAATAGCTAACTTCCTAAAGTTGAGATGGAAAGGTGAAACTCTTGGCATGATAATAAGGTTACTAAAAGGTAATAATCTATGTTTTATATTATTTAATCATTATTTATTGTTTATGTTATATTTATTTCTTTAAGTATTTTTATACCCTACTTATAAGTGGGTTTGATTTATTGTTGCTATATGTTACACTAAATTCTTGGAACCATTTAAATGTTAGTTTGGTATTACCAACCATTTAAAGTGGATGCATTTATTTATTATATATGAATATATTATAATATTAAATTACTTGGAACCATTTAAATGTTTGTTTGGCTTTACCAACCATTTAAAGTGGAACCTTGATTTACTATATATAAATATATCATAATATTAATTTCTTGGTACCATTTAAATGTTAGTTTGGTTTTACCAACTATTTTTAGTGGGAACCTTGATTTAGTGTTTACAAATATATATATAGCACAATAAATACTTGACAACATTTATAATTTTTGGTATATAATATATACTTATAAGATAATAATATATAACATAATATAAATATGATTATTTAATATATTGGAACCATTTTATTAAGTGGATTTCAATAATATTCGTTAATGCTAACTTTATTAAAATACCAAGAGTGGATCTTTTAATCTCAACTACTTAAATTAAAATTTGAACAATTAAAAATTATCAATTAAAGATTCAAACAACTAAAAGAAAAAAATAAATAAAAAGACATTGTAGTGGACTTGTAATTACCTTAACTTCCTCATGGATACGATATTCGAACTCATCGAATTATACTACTTGTGGACAACCTGCTCTTGGGATTGCAACATTCAAAGTCGCAACAAGTTTTTGGCGCCGTTGCCGGGGAAGTATAATTTAATTTCAAGTCTATTTAATTTTGTTTATAGTTTATTTTTCTTTATTTGAATTTTTATTGCTTTTGTGTGTTTTTATTCTTTTACATTTGCATGAGCATTTGGTCACGTACACTTAGTGGTCGACTCATTCGAAATAACCCTTTATTTTTACAAAACATGGCGGAAGAACCCATCCAAGAAAATGAAGATGAAATTCAATCTCAACATGATCATGATAGACGAAGAACACTTAGAGATCACATGAATCCTACACGTACTAGTGCACCTTCATGTCTAGTTTTTCCCCCTGATGCATCTCATTTCAATTTTAAGCCTGGTATTATCCAACTTTTACCCAATTTTCATGGCTTAGATTCTGAAAATCCATACATGCATTTACGAGAGTTTGAAGAAGTGTGCAACACATATAATGATCTAAATTGTAGCATGAACACCATTCGACTTATGCTTTTTCCTTTTTCTTTAAAATATAAAGCTAAAACTTGGCTACAAAATCTTAGATCGGGATCCATTCGAACTTGGGATGAATTGCAACAACAATTTTTGAAAAAGTTTTTTCCATCTCATAGAACAAATTCTTTCAAAAGGCAAATCATCACTTTCACTCAAAAACAAGGAGAAACTTTTTATCAGTGTTGGGATAGATACAAAGAATTGCTTAATCTTTGTCCACATCATGTTTTGAAATTTGGAGAGTTGTTTCTCAATTTTATGAAGGCTTAAAACCTAAAGATAGGAAAATGGTTGAATTTATGCGTAATGGAACATTTGAAGATAAAGATCCAAACGAGGCAATTGAGTATTTCGATTCATTAACTGAAAATGCTCAAAATTGGGACACTATAGGTACAATCGAACCATCAAACAAGATTCAATCTCCCACATCTGGTGGAGGTATGTACACTCTCAAGGATGAACATGATCTCCAAGCCAGATTTACCTCTTTGGCAAGAAAAGTTGAGGCACTTGAATTGAAAAAGAATGGTCAATTAAAATATGTTCAAGAAATTGCATGTCACATTTGTGATACAAGTGATCATTCTACAAAAGATTGTCCTACTTTGCCTTCTTTTAAAAAATGTCTCCATGAACAAGACAATGTTTTAAACAATTTCAATAGGCCAAATTTTGAACCATTTTCTCAAAGTTACAATCCAGGTTGGCGTAATCATCCAAATTTTATTTGGAGGAATGATAATGCTGCACAATTTTCACAACCACATTTCCAAAATCAACAAAATTTTCAAAATTATGCACTTTATGTTCCTCCACCTAAAAGGAATTTGGAAGATATATTGAATTCTTTCATTGCAAAGCAAGAGTCTATCAATACTCAAACTGCTCAAACCATGACAGATTTGAAAGATACTCTTGCTAAATTTGCATATGCACTTAATGTTCATGAAAAAGGTAAATTTCCTTCACAACCTCTGCCTAATCCCAAGGATCATCATTCACAAACTAGAACTTCTGGAACTCAACCGATGGATCAGGTAAAATCTGTTATTACCCTTCGAAGTGGTAAGGTTGTGGAAAAATCCATTCTTGAACCTTGTGAAGATGATGATAAATCAACTCCAAAGGGTAAAGAAGTGGAACCCATAACTTGCGAAGAGGAGGTTAAACAGATAGTGTCACCACCATTCCCTCATGCATTGAAAAATACAAAAAAATCAAATTTGAATTCTGATATATATGATATTTTTAAATAAGTAAAATTTAATATTCTTTTATTAGATGCAATAAAACAGGTACCATCATATGCCAAATTTTTGAAAAACTTGTGCACTGTGAAAAGAAAATTGAATGTGAAAAAGAAAGCATTTTTAGCCGAACAAGTAAGTGCAATCATTCAAAATAATAATACTTTGAAGTACAAAGACCCAGGTTGTCCTACTATTTCTTGTATTATTGGAGAACGAAAAATTAAAAAAGCATTGCTAGACCTTGGAGCTAGTTTGAATTTACTTCCATATTCAGTTTATCAAGAACTCAATCTAGGCGAGTTAAAACCTGCTTAGGTAACACTTTTACTTACTGATAGATCTGTTAAAGTGCCAAGAGGTATGGTAGAAGAATTGTTGGTCCAAGTTGATAACTTTGTGTATCCTGTCGATTTCATAGTTTTAGATACACAACCTATTGAAGCTTGTAATGCAATTCCTGTAATTTTAGTTCGTCCATTTTTAGCACCTTCTAATGCTCTTATTAATTGCAGGAATGGAATAATGAAGTTGTCAATTGGGAACATGACCTTGGAGCTTAATGTGTTTAATCTTTGTAAGCAACCACATGACAAAGGAGATGAAAGTGAAGATGAAAATCTTATTGAAACTCTTGTAGAAGAAAACATTCAAAAAGAGAGTACTCGTGACCAATTAGATATTTGTTCAATCGATACTGTTAAAGAAAATATTGAAATTGATCTTGATGATTTTATTAGGTATCACCCGTTACCAGGATCAGAAAAAGAATTTGAGGCGAAATATGAGAACAAAGACGAACCACCCATATTGGAGTTAAAACCCTTGCCAGAAGAATTGAAGTATGCATTTCTTGGAGAAGATGAAACATATCCGGTGGTAATTTCTTCCAAACTATCAAGTAATCAAGAAGGTAAATTAGTGGATATGCTTAAAAGATATAAAAATGCAATTGGTTGGACACTAAAAGATCTTAAGGGCATTAATCCACTAATTTGCACTCACAAAATTCACTTAGAAGAAAATGCTAAAACATCTCAACAACCACAAAGGAGCTTAAATCCACACATGAAAGATGTTGTGAAAACTGAAGTTCTCAAACTACTTGATGTTGGGATTAACTACCCTATTTCTGATAGTAAGTGGGTAAGCCCAACACAAGTAGTTCCAAAAAAATCTGACATCACAGTGATAAAAAATTAAACAGGTGAATTGTTAACAAGTCGAGTCCCATCTAGTTGGCGGATGTGTATTGATTATAGAAAATTAAATGACGCCACTAGAAAAGATCATTTTCCATTACCATTTTTGGATCAAATTTAAGAAAGAGTAGCAGGTCATCCATACTACTGTTTTCTTGATGGATATTCAGGTTATTATCAAATTCTCACTGCACTCGAAGATCAATATAAAACTACATTCACATGTTTTTTTGGAACATTTGCATTTAGAAGGATGTCATTTGGATTATGCAATGCCCCAGCAACATTTCAAATATGTATGCTAAGCATTTTTTGCGACATGGTTGAAAATTGTTTGGAAATTTTCATGGATGATTTAACAGTCTTTGGGAATACATTTGATAATTGTCTTGAAAATTTGGAAAAAGTTTTAAAAAGTTGTGAGGAAAAAGGTCTTATTTTAAATTGGGAAAAATGTTATTACATGATTACTTCTGGAATTGTTTTGGGAATGTCGTGTCATCTCATGGAATTGAAGTTGATAAAGCAAAAGTTGATGTCATAGCCAATTTACCCCCCCCCCCCCCCTTCCCCCAAAAAAAAAAACCATTAAAGAAATTCGCTCATTTTTGGGACATGCTGGATTTAAAGGAGGTTTATAAAGGACTTTAGTTTAATCTCTAAACCCATTTGTAACCTCTTAACAAAAGACACTGCATTTGAGTGGACTCAAGAATGTCAAAATGCTTTTGATAAAATCATTCGACATTTAACATCAGCTCCTATCATGCAACCTCCTGATTGGTCTTTACCATTTGAAATCATGTGCGACGCGAGTGATTATGCAGTCGGTGCAGTACTGGGTCAAAGAAGAAACGGTAAGCCTTATGTGATATATTATGCAAGTAGAACTTTAAACAATGCTCAAATAAATTACTCCACAACTGAAAAAGAACTACTTGCTGTAATATTTGCATTAGATAAATTTCGTTCTTATTTGATTGGATCAACGACTATTGTGTTTACTGATCATTCTGCTATTAGATATTTGTTGACGAAACAGGATGCAAAGCCACGACTGATACGATGTATTTTGTTGCTCCAAGAATTTTACATTGTGATCAAAGATAAAAAAGGAACCGAGAATGTCGTAGCCTGATCATTTATCGAGACTAGTAACAGGATCATCTTTTGAAATGACACCAATTAACGATAATTTTCCTGATGAACATCTATTTTCAGTTACTACTACACCTTGGTTTGCTAACATAGTAAATTTTCTTGTGACAGGAAAAATGCCACCACAATGGAGTTCCCAAGATAAAAGAAAATTTTTGAATGAGGTAAAAAACTTTTATTGGGATGATCCGTATCTGTTCAAGTACTGTCCAGATCAAATTTTTCGACGTTGCATACCCGACAATGAGGTAAGTAGTGTCATTAAATTTTGTCATTCAGAAGCATGTGGAGGACATTTTTTTTCAAAGAAAACGGCTGCAAAAATCTTGCAGTGTGGTTTTTATTGGCTCACTTTATTTAAAGACACCCACGAAATCTGCAAGATCTGTGAAAATTGTCAAAAATTGGGTGCGATTTCAAAAAGAAACATGATGCCTTTGAATCCTATTATTGAAATTGAAATCTTTGACTGTTGGGGAATTGATTTTATGGGACCTTTTCCACCGTCGTTTGGATACTTGTATATTTTAGTTGCAGTTGATTCTGTTTCCAAATGGATAGAGGCAATTCCATGTCGAACAAATGATCATAAAATCGTCATCAAATTTTTAAAAGAAAATATTTTTAGTAGATTTGGAATTCCTCGATCCATGATAAGTGATGGGGGAACTCACTTTGTTAATAAACCATTTGCTTCATTAATGAAAAAAATATGGTATTACTCATAAAGTAACTACTCCTTATCATCCTCAAACAAATGGACAAGTTGAATTAGCTAATAGGGAGATAAAGCAAATTTTGGAAAAAACTGTTAACTCAAATAGAAAAGATTGGTCTCTGCGACTTAATGATGCAATTTGGGCATATCAAACAGCTTTTAAAACATCATTGAATATGTCTCCCTATAGGTTGGTTTATGGAAAACATTGTCATTTGCCTGTGGAATTGGAACATAAAGCTTATTGGGCGATCAAAACTTTAAATTCATGCATGGATGTTGCAAAAAAATTGCGTAAATTGCAACTTAATGAACTTGATGAACTCAGAAATGACGCGTATGAGAATTCAAGGATTTATAAAGCAAAAATCAAATCATTTCATGATAAAACAGTTCTTAGAAAATCTTTTGAGATTGGTAAAAAGTTTTGCTTTATAATTCTGGACTTCACATATTCCCAGGAAAATTACGATCAAGATGGACATGCCCATATGTTGTAAAGCATGTGTATACTTATGGAGCCGTGGATATTGAAAATTCTAAAAATGGTGATATTTTTAAAGTAAATGGACAAAGGCTTAAACCATTTTTAGAAAATGAAATCTTTCAAGAAGAGTTTATTTCCCTTTCTGATCCTTGATTTTTTTTTATTTTTTTTGTTGCATTTAAGTTTGTTTGTTTTTATTTCAAGTTTTCTTAATATTTTTATGTTCCCGATTAAATGACGGATAACGGTACTCCGTGACTCTCATAGTCGGTTAAATCAGTTTCCCACAATTGCTGATACAAAAAAAATCATTTCTTTTCTTTTCAAAATGGATGAAATTCTCTTAAAAATTTGTAAATATTTTCCTTCTGTTTCTGAAAATGTTCTAAAAAAAATTTATGCAGGAAGGTGTGAAAGATTGAGACTGCTAATGCAAAAAGGAATTGCAGAAGATATTCGTCTCGTAATAGAAGCTAAGGTCCGATTAGGAGGAGAAGTTCCACAATCATTGCTCATTCGGTATTTTCATGGATTAGGAAAAAGTACTTATGCGAAAAAACGAAGTGCCAAAAGTTTAGGGGTTTGTCATAAGTGTGCAAGATGGACTTGTGACAAATGATGCAGCTCTTTGGGATGTGTTTTCAATAACAGAGAAGATAAAATTGGTTTCATTAAGAATGAGCTGAGTAAGGAGTCTTTAGATAACATCTTATTGACTCTTGAGACGCATTCTAGTGGACATGTGCATATTGAACTTCTCCGTTTATGGAAACAATTCCAAGATGAGAGTCATAGTCTTGGGAATCCGACTAAAAAAGACCATATTTGCCAATTTATAAGAAAATTGGTTGGGAAGCATATCCTCGACTCATAGAATGCGTTGAAGTCGTTTCTGGACGTAAAACCAGAGGAAAATTGTGGGCCACAATCACACTATTGTTTATATGCATGTGTCTCATTATTGTTTTTACTATTTATTCTGTTTACAGCTGTGACCCATATTTTTGTCATGATAACATATTACCCCTATAAAATATCTCATCTTTCTCTCTATTTTCACAGACCAAAAAAAGAAAGTAAAAACATGGCTGGATCCTCTACACAAACATTGAAAAATATTTGTGTATTTTGTGGGTCGAGTCCTGGAAAAAATAAAGTGTTTGTAGAAGCAGTGAATAATCTTGGAAAGATATTGGCTGTGAGAAAAATTCACTTGGTATATGAGGGAGGTAATATTGGGTTAATGAGATCTGTTTCAACATCTGCTCATCTTGGAGGTAGTCAGGTTTTGGGTATTATTCCTACAGCTTTAGCTGAAGGAAATATTACATGTGTTACGACTGGGGAGGAATTAAAAGTTTCTTCTATGTATGAAAGAATCACTCAAATGATTGAAAATTCGGATGCTTTTATCGCACTACCAGGTGGTTTTGGTACATTAGAAGAAATTTTTCACACTGTTTCTTGGGCACAACTTAATATGTAACGTACCGTATTTTCATACTTAAAAATTTGCGGAAAAATTAAATATTTTCTTAAATGTAAACATCCATACGGTCGTCACTCAACATTTATAAAAAATAGATCTCAAAATCATTCGTCACAAATAAAATTTTGCTATAAGAAACTGTCTCAAAATATTTCGCATCCAGATATTTAAAAATCAGAGTATTTTTAAACTTCGCATAAAACGTAAACATTGCGGTCCCCGGGTCTAGCCTGCCACTCAGTCCAAGCCTGCCCCTTGGTCACCACCTCCTGTCTCCTCAACATAGTCATCTGCATCGATCAAGTCTAGTGAGTCTAAAGACTCAACACGTATAAACTGGAATAACGAGTACTACGTAATAAAATCGCATACAACTTTAAAATAGGACATACATAACTTGAACTTGCATAATAAACTTGAACATACGTACATATATAACTAGACGTGCCATCCACATAAACTTTCATAAACATACTGCATACTTGAACATACATAACTTCATCATTTTGCGTAGAGGATGTTTCAAAGCAAGTGACCCATACATAATAAACGCCTGATCAGACAAACCACAGTACTGGGCTGACAGGGACGTATCCACTGCCACATACATGAGATCCCCGTTCATAATTTAACGAGCTGGTTGGTCCCCGTTCATAATTTAACGCTTTCCAACCATGATCTAACCCGTTCATAATTTAACGTGGTGGAGAGGTCCTCGGCCACGTTCACCGACTTCCAAACCCATTCATAATTTGGTCACAAGACATTTAGCATACCTCAAAAACTTAAAATATTTTATTGCACGTCATACATACTTACTTGGCGTTGAGGGATTCATTGGACTTCGATCGGGGCCGTCGCTACTGCACATACTAACTTGAATTCGCATACTTAATCTTGCATCACTTAGACGTAAATATCATACTTACTCTCGAGTTCAAACACTCCTTAGAACCCTCTACAATTTCCCTTGACTCGACCTTGATAATCCTTGCACTAACCCATGACATCACACCCCAAGCAAACATTAAATTTTCTTCCCAAAATATGAAGGACACGGACCCCGTGCCTGCATCCGTGTAGGGGTCCGTGTAGGCTCGGGTGAAAAGGGCTCGGAAAGAAGGGTGGACACGGAACCCGTGTAAGGGTCCGAGTGGGGGTCCGTGTAGACTCTGGAAAATACACTCCGGAAGAAACAAAGGCACGGACCCCGTGTCGAGGTCCAGTTAAGGGTCCGTGTACTCACTGTAATGGCGCACCAAGGAAAAAACAAAGACACGGATCCCGTGCCAGGGTCCGTGCTCGGGTCCGTGTGACTACGATTTTCTGAATCATGCGAGCAACTTCTTACATTATGCTTATCCCACTTAGCTACACCAAATAGGCACCAAAAACAACACCCCAAAACACGTCCTAGGATGCTATACTAGTGCACCAAACCAAAAACACGTCCCAAACCAATGACTCTCATCTCATGGCAAGTATAATTCAAAAACATGGCTTTGACATCAAAATCATCTCCAATGACTTCTTACGGACACCAGTGCCTATCGACGTTAGTCAACCCACCGAATACTGACCCGACATCATAACAATCATATCTAAGTGCAGCAATGATCACCCGTCGATCCCCAACTGATAAACATAAAAATTGTACATTAATTAAATGTTTTATAATATAAATATATAGTTTTTGTTTTATTAAATGTTTAAATATTATATGTTTTATAATAAATTGTATAAAATATAAGTTGTTGTGTAATTATAAGTTTTTACTATTTTTTACAGGTTCGATAAAAAAAGAATAACCTTGGCGTTGCAAATTGGATTAAGATGATTCTTGGACCTGTAGAAAGTTGATTATAAGATCTACAATATTGTTGTCAAGCATGAGATAAAAATCCTCTCACAAGTGGGATCAAATTAAGCCACAATTAAAGTTACCAAAGGAGTGACAGTTTTACCATGCTCTAGTATTTTGACCATATCTCTCAAATTACTTGGTCAAATATTCTGAAAAAAATACCACAACTAGACAACTCAATTATCCACATGTTTCATTTTATGTGAAGAAGCAAATTCGGAGAAGAAGATTTTCAAAAATGGTGTGAAATATAATATAATATCTTGGAACACCAATGAAGACTTTTGTGTAAAAAAATAATATTTTATTTGTGGTTGTCTCCCCAAATTTGGCTATAAATAGGGGTGCATTGTAATGTATTGAGATATCCCTCATTCTATAAACAAATCTTTGAGTTCATAATATTTCTCTCTATATTTTTTCTTTATTTCTTCATTTAAATATAATTAGCATGTTAATTTCATATTCAAAGTTTTATACTTTGAATAATGAATAGCTAACTTCCTAAAGTTGAGATTATAAGGTGAAACTCTTGGCATGATAATAAGGTAAGAATCTATGTTTTATATTATTTAATCATTATTTATTGTTTATGTTATATTTATTTCTTTAAGCATTTTTATACCCTACTTATAAGTGGGAGTTTTGATTTATTGTTGCTATATGTTACACTAAATTCTTTGAACCATTTAAATGTTAGTTTGGTATTACCAACCATTTAAAGTGGATACCTTGATTTATTATATATAAATATATTATAATATTAAATTCTTGGAATCATTTAAATGTTAGTTTGGTTTTACCAACCATTTAACTTGGATTCCTTGATTTACTATATATAAATATATCATAATAATATTTTCTTGGTACCATTTAAATGTTAGTTTGGTTTCACCAACCATTTAAAGTGGGAACCTTGATTTAGTGTTTACAAATATATATATAGCACAATAAATACTTGACCATATTTATAAGTTTTGGTATATATTATATATTTATGAGATAATAATTTATAACATAATATAAATATGATTATTTAATATATTGGAACCATTTTATTAAGTGGATTTCAATATTGTTCGTTAATGTTAACTTTATTAAAATACCAAGAGTGGATCCTTTAATCTCAACTACTTAAATTAAAATTTGAACAATTAAAATTTACTCATTAAATATTCAAACAATTAAAATTAAAAAGAAACAAAAACAATAACAAAACAAAAAGACATTGTAGTGGACTTGTAATTACCTTAGCTTCCCTGTGGATACGATATTCGGACTCACAGAATTATATTACTTGTGGACAACCTGCTCTTGGGAGTGCAACAATCAAAGTCGCAACAAGTTTTTGGCGCCGTTGCCGGGGAAGTATAATTTAATTTCAAGTCTATTTAATATTGTTTATAGTTTATTTTTCTTTATTTGAATTTTTATTGCTTTTGTGTATTTTTTTTTCTTTTTCTTTTGCATTTGCATGAGCATTTGGTCACGTACACTTAGTGGTCGACTCATTCGAAACAACCCTTTATTTTTACAAAACATGGCGGAGGAACCCTGTTGGGTGCAATAATTGTCCCTGCTTGGTAGAGCGATCGACCCGTGGTGCTTGAGTTGTTGTGCGGTTTAAAAGATTTGAGTTGCACCATTACCACTAGTTATAGCTATTGGTAAAGCGGTAAGCACTCGGTCCTACAATTGGTATCAGAGCCAAGGTCACGGGTTCGATTCCCATTGATTGCAAGGAGTGCAATTATTGGGAGGGAGATTGTTGGGTGCAATAATTGTCCCTGCTTGGTAGAGCGATCGACCCGTGGTGCTTGAGTTGTTGTGCGGTTTAAAAGATTTGAGTTGCACCATTACAACTAGTTATAGCTATTGGTAAAGCGGTAAGCACTCGGTCCTACAAACCCATCCAAGAAAATGAAGATGAAATTCAATCTCAACATGATCATGATAGACGAAGAACACTTAGAGATCACATGAATCCCACACGTACTAGTGCACCTTCATGTCTAGTTTTTCCCCCTGATGCATCTCATTTCAATTTTAAGCCTGGTATTATCCAACTTTTACCCAACTTTCATGGCTTAGATTCTGAAAATCCATATATGTATTTACGAGAGTTTGAAGAAGTGTGCAACTCATATAATGATGTAAATTGTAGCATGAACACCATTCGACTTAAGCTTTTTCCTTTTTCTTTAAAAGATAAAGCTAAAACTTGGCTACAAAATCTTAGATCGGGATCCATTCGAACTTGGGATGAATTGCAACAACAATTTTTGAAAAAGTTTTTTCCATCTCATAGAACAAATTCTTTCAAAAGGCAAATCATCACTTTCACTCAAAAACAAGGAGAAACTTTTTATCAGTGTTGGGATAGATACAAAGAATTGGTTAATCTTTGTCCACATCATGGTTTTGAAATTTGGAGAGTTGTTTCTCAATTTTATGAAGGCTTAACACCTAAAGATAGGCAAATGGTTGAATTTATGTGTAATGGAACATTTGAAGATAAAGATCCAAACGAGGCAATTGAGTATCTCGATTCATTAGCTGAAAATGCTCAAAATTGGGACACTATAGGTACAATCGAACCATCAAACAAGATTCAATCTCCTACATCTGGTGGAGGTATGTACACTCTCAAAGATGAACATGATCTTCAAGCTAGATTTACCTCTTTGGCAAGAAAAGTTGAGGCACTTGAATTGAAAAAGAATGGTCAATTAAAATCTGTTCAAGAAATTGCGTGTCACATCTGTGATACAAGTGATCATTCTACAAAAGATTGTCCCACTTTGCCCTCTTTTAAAGAATGTCTCCATGAACAAGCCAATGTTTTGAACAATTTCAAAAGGCCAAATTTTGAACCATTTTCTCAAAATTACAATCCAGGTTGGCGAAACCATCCAAATTTTAGTTGGAGGAATGATAATGCTGCACAATTTCCGCAACCACATTTTCAAAATCAACAAAATTTTCAAAATTATGCACCTTATGTTCCTCCGCCGAAAAGAAATTTGGAAGATACATTGAATTCTTTCATTGCAAAGCAAGAGTCTATCAATACTCAAACTGCTCAAACCATGACAGATTTGAAAGATACTCTTGCTAAATTTGCATCTGCACTTAATGTTCATGAAAAAGGTAAATTTCCTTCACAACCTCTGCCTAATCCCAAGGATCATCATACACAAACTGGAACTTCTGGAACTCAACCGATGGATCAGGTAAAATCTGTTATTACCCTTCGAAGTGGTAAGGTTGTGGAAAAATCCATTCTCGAACCCTATGAAGATGATGATAAATCAACTCCAAAGGGTAAGGAAGTGGAACCCATAACTTGCGAAGAGGAGGTTAAACAGATAGTGTCACCACCATTCCCTCATGCATTGAAAAATACAAAAAAATCAAATTTGAATTCTGATATATATGATATTTTTAAACAAGTAAAAGTTAATATTCCTTTATTAGATGCAATAAAACAGGTACCATCATATGCCAAATTTTTGAAAGACTTGTACACTGTGAAAAGAAAATTGAATGTGAAAAAGAAAGCATTTTTAGCAGAACAAGTAAGTGCAATCATTCAAAATAATAATGCTTTGAAATACAAAGACCCTGGTTGTCCTACTATTTCTTGTATTATTGGAGAACGAAAGATTAAAAAAGCCTTGCTTGATCTTGGAGCTAGTATGAATTTACTTCCATATTCAGTTTATCAAGAACTCAATCTAGGCGAGTTAAAACCTACTTCGGTAACACTTTTACTTGCCGATAAATCTGTTAAAGTTCCAAGATGTATGGTAGAAGACGTGTTGGTCCAAGTTGATAACTTTGTATATCTTGTCGATTTCATAGTTTTAGATACAAAACCTATCGAAGCTTGTAATGCAATTCCTGTAATTTTGGGTCTTCCATTTTTAGCAACTTCTAATGCTCTTATAAATTGCAGGAATGGAATAATGAAGTTGTCATTTGGTAACATGACCTTGGAGCTCAATGTTTTTAATCTTTGTAAGCAACCACATGACAAAGGAGATGAAAGTGAAGATGAAAATCTTATTGAAACTCTTGTGGAAGAAAACATTCAAGAAGTGAGTACTCGTGATCAATTAGATATTTGTTCAATTGAAACTGTTAAAGAAAATATTGAAATTGATCTTGATGATTTTATCAGGTATCACTCGTTACTAGGATAAGAGAAAGAATTTGAGGCGAAATATGAGAACAAAGACGAACCACCCATATTGGAGTTAAAATCCTTGCCAGAAGAATTGAAGTATGCATTTCTTGGAGAAGATGAAACATATCCGGTGGTAATTTCTTCCAAACTAGAAAGTGATCAAGAAGGTAAATTTGTTGAAATGCTTAAAAGACATAAAAATGCAATTGGTTGGACACTAAAAGATCTCAAGGGCATTAATCCACTAATTTGCACACACAAAATTCATTTAGAAGAAAATGCTAAAATATCTCAACAACCACAAAGGAGATTAAATCCACATATGAAAGATGTTGTGAAAACTGAAGTTCTCAAACTACTTGATGTTGGGATTATCTACCCTATTTCTGATAGTAAGTGGGTAAGCCCAACACAAGTAGTTCCAAAAAAATCTGGCATCGCAGTGATAAAAAATGAAAAAGGTGAATTGTTAACAAGTCGAGTCCCATCTAGTTGGCGGATGTGTATTGACTATAGAAAATTAAATGATGCCACTAGAAAATATCATTTTCCATTACCATTTTTGGATCAAATTTTAGAAAGAGTAGCTGGTCATCCCTACTACTGTTTTCTTGACGGATATTCAGGCTATTATCAAATTCCCATTGCACTCGAAGATCAAGATAAAACTAAATTCACATGTCCTTTTGGAACATTTGCATTTAGAAGGATGTCATTTGGATTATGCAATGCCCCAGCAACATTTCAAAGATGTATGCTAAGCATTTTTTGCGACATGGTTGAAAATTGTTTGGAAATTTTCATGGATGATTTAACTGTCTTTGGGAATACATTTGATAATTGTCTTGAAAATTTGGAAAAAGTTTTAAAAAGATGCGAAGAAAAAGGTCTTATTTTAAATTGGGAAAAATGTCATTACATGATTACTTCTGGAATTGTTTTGGGACATCTCGTGTCATCTCATGGAATTGAAGTTGATAAAGCAAAAGTTGATGTCATTGCCAATTTACCCCCTCCAAAAACCATTAAAGAAATTCGCTCATTTTTGGGACATGCTGGATTTTATAGGAGGTTTATAAAGGACTTTAGTTTAATCTCTAAACCCATTTGTAACCTCTTAACAAAAGACACTGCATTTGAGTGGACTCAAGAATGTCAAAATGCTTTTGATAAAATCATTCGACATTTAACATCAGCTCCTATCATGCAACCTCCTGATTGGTCTTTACCATTTGAAATCATGTGCGACGCGAGTGATTATGCAGTCGGTGCAGTACTGGGTCAAAGAAGAAACGGTAAGCCTTATGTGATATATTATGCAAGTAGAACTTTAAACAATGCTCAAATAAATTACTCCACAACTGAAAAAGAACTACTTGCTGTAATATTTGCATTAGATAAATTTCGTTCTTATTTGATTGGATCAACGACTATTGTGTTTACTGATCATTCTGCTATTAGATATTTGTTGACGAAACAGGATGCAAAGCCACGACTGATACGATGTATTTTGTTGCTCCAAGAATTTTACATTGTGATCAAAGATAAAAAAGGAACCGAGAATGTCGTAGCCGATCATTTATCGAGACTAGTAACAGGATCATCTTTTGAAATGACACCAATTAACGATAATTTTCCTGATGAACATCTATTTTCAGTTACTACTACACCTTGGTTTGCTAACATAGTAAATTTTCTTGTGACAGGAAAAATGCCACCACAATGGAGTTCCCAAGATAAAAGAAAATTTTTGAATGAGGTAAAAAACTTTTATTGGGATGATCCGTATCTGTTCAAGTACTGTCCAGATCAAATTTTTCGACGTTGCATACCCGACAATGAGGTAAGTAGTGTCATTAAATTTTGTCATTCAGAAGCATGCGGAGGACATTTTTCTTCAAAGAAAACAGCTGCAAAAATCCTGCAGTGTGGATTTTATTGGCCCACTTTGTTTAAAGACACCCACGAAATCTGCAAGATCTGTGAAAATTGTCAAAAATTGGGTGCGATTTCAAAAAGAAACATGATGCCTTTGAATCCTATCATTGAAATTGAAATCTTTGACTGTTGGGGAATTGATTTTATGGGACCTTTTCCACCGTCGTTTGGATACTTGTATATTTTAGTTGCAGTTGATTATGTTTCCAAATGGATAGAGGCAATTCCATGTCGAACAAATGATCATAAAATCGTCATCAAATTTTTGAAAGAAAATATTTTTAGTAGATTCGGAATTCCTCGAGCTATGATAAGTGATGGGGGAACTCACTTTGTTAATAAACCATTTGCTTCATTAATGAAAAAATATGGTATTACTCACAAAGTAACAACTCCTTATCATCATCAAACAAATGGACAAGTTGAATTAGCTAACAGGGAGATAAAACAAATTTTGGAAAAAACTGTTAACTCAAATAGAAAAGAATGGTCTCTGCGACTTAATGATGCACTGTGGGCATATCGAACAGCTTTTAAAACATCATTGAATATGTCTCCCTATAGGTTGGTTTATGGAAAACATTGTCATTTGCCTGTGGAATTGGAACATAAAGCTTATTGGGCGATCAAAACTTTAAATTCAAGCATGGATGATGCCAACAAATTGCGTAAATTGCAACTTAATGAACTTGATGAACTCAGACACGACGCGTATGAGAATTTGAGGATTTATAAAGCAAAAATCAAATCATTTCATGATAAAACAATTCTTAGAAAATCTTTTGAGATTGGTAAAAAAGTTTTGCTTTATAATTCTCGACTACACATATTCCCAGGAAAATTACGATCAAGATGGACAGGCCCATATGTTGTAAAGCATGTGTATCCTTATGGAGCTGTGGATATTGAAAATCCTAAAAATAGTGATGTTTTCAAAGTGAATGGACAAAGACTTAAACCATTTTTGGAAAATGAAATCTTTCAAGAAGAGTTTATTTCCCTTTCTGATCCTTAAATTTTTATGTTGCATTTAATTTTGTTTGTTTTATTTCAGGTTTCCTTAATCTTTTATTTTCCCGGTTAAATGGCGGATAACGGTACTCCGTGACTCTCATAGTCGGTTAAATCAGTTTCCCACAATTGCTGATACAAAAAAAAAAAATCATTTCTTTTCTTTTCAAAATGGATGAAATTCTCTCAAAAATTTGTAAATATTTTCCCTCTGTTTCTGAAAATGTTCTAAGAAAAATTTATGCAGGAAGGTGTGAAAGATTGAGATTGCTAATGCAAAAAGGAATTCCAGAAGATATTCGTCTTGTAATAGAAGCTAAGGTCCGATTAGGAGGAGAAGTTCCACAATCATTGCTCATTCGGTATTTGCCTGGATTAGGAAAAAGCACTTATGCGAAAAAACGAAGGGCCAAAAGGTTAGGGGTTTGTCATAAGTGTGCAAGATGGACTTGTGACAAACGATGCAGATCTTTGGGATGTGTTTCCAATAACAGAGAAGATAAAATTGATTTCATTAAGAATGGGCTGAGTAAGGAGTCTTTAGATAACATCTTATTGACTCTTGAGACGCATTCTAGTGGACATGTGCATATTGAGCTTCTCCGTTTATGGAAACAATTTCAAGATGAGCGTCATAGTCTTGGGAATCCGACTAAAAAAGACCTTGTTTGCCAATTTATAAGAAAATTGGATGGGAAGCATATCCTCGACTCATAGAAGGCGTTGAAGCCGTTTCTGGACGTAAAACCAGAGGAAAATTAATTCATTTCAGAAAATTCACGACGGATGCTCATCTGTGCTTCGACTGCCAATCATTAATTGATGATTTGGAAGCTTTTGTTCATAAGCCTGATCCGATGATAACAAAGATCAATTGGTCACAATCAAGCAGTAAGAAAAGGAAGTTGGATCATTGATTCAAAAGTCGTGGATTGATTTACGTTGTTTCAGTTTGTTATCTTCAATAAAATTCCAGGTGATATCTCTTTCATTATGTACTCTTTATTAATAGCTATTTTGACATTAGGGACAATGTCATATTCTGATTGGGGGGGAGAACACATTTAAAAAAAAAAAAAATCAAATTTAAAAAAAAATTAAAAATTATTTTAATATAAAACCATGTTTATTGTTGTACCTTAGTAATTTTTGTAAAAATGTCATACATTAAATATTGGAAAGATTTAAATTAGAACATGCATTAATCTATTTAAGAATGTTTAAATTTTTATTTGAAAAAAAGGTCATTTTAATATTCTGATCAATATAAAAATATGATTTATAAATCTTTTTGAGTTGATTAACCATTGTTAATAAAATTAGGTATTAAAGTATATGGCCCAGACTACCTTATAGAGTGCCTAAAATTTTTGACTCACAACATATTTTGTGAGTGAGGTGGAGGATGAGAAACGCTTGCAGCCGTTATTGATAATCGGAGTAGGCTA